>NC_044495.1:10687210-10694710 GCF_902362185.1 Chanos chanos
TGTAACAAGCAAAGTTGAAAACAAGAATCTCTCACGAATGCTGGAGAATACATCAAAACGTGAAGGTAATAGGTTTTTTTTTTTTTTTTTTTGGGAAGAGACAGAATTATTAGGACGGACTATAAATTTGAACCCAACTAGTGGAGATACATATTTCATGAAGAATGTTCTAGTGGTTGAAACTCGGTTGAGCATATCTTTATTGGAGAAAAAAAAAAAATCATCAAAAAGGTTAGATTTTTTCCCCTTTTGATTCAGTTAAGGGTTTGAAGCTCGTGTGCAAAAACAATTCATGAGAATTTTTTCTTCCTGTTTTAGATGCCGGCCTTTTCTTTAAATAAACATTGGCATCCTTGGTTTCTTTAATGCTGAAGAGTTTTTCTCTTTTATGAATATACAGAATAAGCACTGATAACATCTGAACAAATGTCACAGAGTTACTTTTCTAGTTTACAAAAAAAAACATTTTTTGGGTTTACTGAGTGGTGTCTTGCTGGCGATATATAGTATTTTCCCCACTGTGTTATGTCGTCAACGTGGTAACGACGGAGAAAACAATCCAAGAGATATATTTGTAATATGGGATAATTATAAATGCCTTCGCAACATACACTTTAAGCTTTTGTACTCACAAAGCACATTTTACTGTCGTACAATCATAACTGTCTCAGCTACTATACAAAGATATGGTCCAGGAGGAATTTTACTTAGGCTCAGTCCAGTTTCCAATTACTTCTACCCATTAATATTCTTGTCTTTATGAGTTTATCTTGAATTCTGACAAAAATGATCTGTACGTATCCCTGCATGCATTATTTAATTATTTTTTGAGGGGAAGACAGGGGCTCTTTGGAGCAGATGTGCTTGCTGTGACCAGCTAGGGGGAGCTCTTAGTCTGTAAGAGTGGGTGGGAAGCAGTAGTGAAGAAGTGTAAAAACATATTTCCTAAATCTGCAATAATGGGGGCAAGTTGAATGAACTTGTAGGTAGTGGCTTTTGAAGAGTCTGCGTAGATGTTTCAGATGATATTGTCATTAACACACCAAGTTTGGATTCCAACTGTCAACGCCTCAGAGTAGCAGCTGGTCTTACAACATCCACAGACTTTTACTCTCCCAGTGCCACTCAATGTGTAAGCCTTAGATAATTTTACACACACTTTCTCTCTCTCTCTCTCTCTCTCTCTCTCTCTCTCTCTCTCTTACTTTGTTGATAAAGACGTGTTCTGAAAATTTCAGTAAATCCTGCTGTGTTATAATCCAACCTACCAGTCTTCAGGGGAAGAGCTGGTAATGATTTTATTTCTACTTTAGTTTTGCCAAGTTACATTCTGAAAATGCTATGAAATGTTACGTCAAATGCTCCTTGTAGAATTTAATGTTAAAAATAACATTAAAAAAGTCTCTTTTTTTTTTACTTCAGGAGTTGTTCTGAGTTAAAAGTTACTGATACAAAAGTCCTAAATTTGTGGTTAAAATTCTAAGCTCATATAAATCATATATGATTTAAGACCTATTGTTCTTGCCATCCAAATAAATACGTGTATGACTGTGATATAAGAAATAGACTCTATGGAGACTACATTCTCCTTATAACAATGGATGAAACGTCCGCCTGGTGATTTTGATTAATATGCTCGCATATTCCCTCTTCCTCTATGTTTAAGTGCTTTTGTTAGAGTGTAAAGAAGCATTTCCCTTCTCTGATATTGTGTGAAAAGTCCATGCCTGTTTTACGGTATAAATACGTCAAGGCAGACAGAGCCCTTTTGGACAGCATCAAAAGTGTACGCTGATATCCGTGCATGCTTTTCACTGCTTGATTTACGAGACACGGAGTCTCTCAATAGTGGCCTCAGTGTTTGACGGCCCACAGCTGGTTCAGACTGAGTAATTCTCAGCATGTAAACTTTCTGGTTCCTGGGCTGTGTATGTGTGTGTGTGTGTGTGTGTGTGTGTGTGAGTGTGAGTATGCGCGTGCGCGCGCGCGTGTGTGTGTGTGTAAGAGAGAGACATAGTGTGAGGATAATGGTGCACTGTTTCCTTATTGTGCAGTGCTGTATATACCTGGTGTATATAGAAGGTACTGAGCACTGTTATGATTGCCTTTAGTAATGAATATAGTCGGCACAGTGAGTTTCAGAAGCTGACCTTGTGGCTGTGTTTGGTGCTTGAGAGAGCTGAAAGAAGGGAAAGATACAGTCGGTGCACTTCCCATCCTTCTACCCCCCTTCTCTCTCTCTCTCTCTCTCTCTCTCTCTCTCTCTATGTGAAAATATTAGCTAATGTCTCCCTGATGAGATTTTCCTGATAGAGAGTTAGCAATGCTTATACTCGCTCCCAGTGGACATCTCCCTGTTAATCTCATTTTACCTGCGAGAAGACTAATTTCCCTTTTCTTCTCTTTTTTAATTACACTGAAGCTGCCGCGGCTGTCTCGGCCGCCGAGCTCACCGTTAAAAAATTCCACCGCTGCACGGTACAATGATCCCCTCGCTTTCCTCCAGGTAACGGCTTCATTTGCACATGCACTCCACCATGTATTGGAATATGTGCCCTTCTGCCTTACATCAATTCAGATCTGGTTTCAGCTCTTTTCATTGTCATAAAGAGCAGTGCAACAGTCCTCTGTTACCTGGTTTAACATATTTGGTTTAATATATCTGGTTTAATATATTTAGAGGCCAAATCTCTTGTTGAATTTGTTGTTTTTCATCCTTTGGTTTCAGAAAGCCCTCAGTTGCCAGTGGTTTTTTTTTTTTTTTTTTTTTTCTTTCTGAGCTGTACACACACAGAGGTAATGCATCACAGAATGACTTAGACACATGTCCTGCGTGAATGAAATATTTACCCAGAGTAAACGATGCATACGCAAACTGATATGATCATCAATTTTACTGCGTTGCAGAAAGAGGAAAACAGTAAAAACAAACAAGCCAAGAAACCCAAGAAACGATGTTGCTAACTTTTTCTTCGAACCTCACTGTATATTGTGGGTCACAGATTAACAAGAACGCTAATGAATTTCTGACTGATGCCTGGGAGTGTGGTTGTGATGTTGGACGTGTGTGCACGCGTGCATGTGTTGTGCAGCGTTTTGCACAAATGATGAACATGCGGCAGAAAAGCCTGTCGAGAGAGAGGGAGAGAGACAGAGAGAAACGGTGGGGCCGTCGCCATGCAGAGCGGGGCTCGTTACCTCTTCGCCCTCCCTGTTTATTTGTTTGAGTGTTTGTTTGTTTTTCTTCTGCTCGAATGGGAAGGTTTGTCCAAAACACCGTCTGTCAAAGCGCTTTCCCACTTTTGCTTTGCCGACCAGCCTCTAAAAAAAAACCTAGAAAGGATGGCTGTTTGCGTCTTTGGGGTCATATCCGCCCTTGGGTAATGGTTGATTTTGGTAGGGGTATGGGAGGTGTATTAGATAATAGAAGTTTCTGAGGTTAGCAGCGCATTGTTTTTTGGTGCTTAAACTGTGTCAGCCCCATACTTTTCGAGCTGTCTTTTATTTTATTGTAAGCTGCAAATGAAAATGGTGAAAAGATGGTAAATTAGGATTTTTTTTGTTGTTTGATTAGGCTCTTTCTCTGGCTTTCTTTCTAAACAGTGCTCACACTCCTGTGAATGGCTTTGATTTGCTCAGAGTAAATCTTTATATCTGGACAGAATTATAAAGGCTTTCAAGATTGAAATGGGAAAATTTATGGACGCAGTAAAAAACAATATGAAATCCGTAAAGTGGTGTGTGTTGTCTAATTACACCCCTAACAGTCTAACGGTAAAACAAAGTTAAAAAAAAAAAAAAAAAGTTGAAAAGCACCGAAAGTTGAACTATCATCACTTTTCTGGTCGCATTCTGTTGTCCTACTTTTTTCAATCTGGAAAATCTTAATAGTGTTATTACATCAGTAGAAACATATGCCAAAAAGTTTGAGAGTGTTAATGACAGAGGTTTTTTAAAAATGATAGTCTTGCTCCAGTTCTGAAGACAGAGTTAAACTAACACTTGTGCTCCCAAAGCAACATTATTATGTAATCCATAAACCTGTATGTGTGTGTGTGTGTGTGTGTGTGTATGTGTGTGTTTCTGGACTCAAAGCGAGACTGTATTCACATCAGCCAAGTACCTGTCAACAGCAGTCTTTATTCTCCTTTTCAGAAACACAAAGGCTGTGTAGGTCTCTGGAATTAGACGAGTCTCACCAACAATAGAGCTTGGATCTAGAATTTAAGTGTTTAGAGGTGCATTGTGGGTCGTTCATTTTTAGATGCTCAATTTGCCTTGGTTTTGTTCCCCACACCAGCATCGGAAATCCTATTAGAGTGCTCTCTGACTCATATAGCCTTATTAGGTAAATTAGGACATAGTGAGGAGCAGTGCGCATCTATCATTTACAATGAGCAGTGAATGTGAGCAGCCTTGTACAACCAACATTGTAAAATTTCACTAATTATGTGGTAGGGAGCAACCATGAGAGATCTGTCACCAAGAACATTTATTATTTTTTCCTCTCAGTCCAAGAATGTAATTGTGTTAAATACAGTGTGGTTGAAGTATGCTATATATTTTGATCGAATGAGTTTGATTGAACAGAACTATGAAGATATTTTTCATTCTTTCTTTCTTTCTTTCTTTCTTTCTTTCTTTCTTTCTTTCTTTCTTTCTTTCTTTCTTTCTTTCTTTCATTCTGTCTTCTCTCTCTCTGTCTTTCTCTCTCTCCGCTGTTCTTCTTTCCTCTTACTTTTTTTTTTCCTGGCTGGTAGAGAGTGCTCTATAAAGACAAATAACATTTGACATTTCCGTGGCTCTGATAGAATTATATGGAGTATTTGTTGAGGGATCAGAGAAAATGATGAGCCGTAATGTTACCTAGGTGACAGCATTGTTATCGCTGGTGGATGAGAGGAGTGAGTGAGTGAGTGAGTGTGTGTGTGTGTGTGTGTGTGTGTGTGTGTGTAATGGCACACTCACGGCTGTTTGCCTGGACCCTGGAGAGGGAACACACACTGGTAGAATGATCACGGCATGCTTTATTTTCTTGCCTTGCACTAGGCTTGAATGGAGAGTGAGAGTGAGACAGTCGTACTATAATCTGTACTTCTACACTCCTGACTTTCACAGGTGCGCTGATTTTAATCTGTCCGTATTATGAGAATGTTAACTGCCTTAGAATGATATTACGACATTGTGTGGGCGTATGTGTGTTTGTGTGTGTGTGTCCGCGTATGTTTGTGTGTGTGTGTGTCTTTCTGAACACATGGGGGGTCCCTTTCGTCTATCCCTTTTGAAGTGCGTATCAGCGACGTTGCATGCTAGTGTGCTTCCTGTGGTTGAGGCAGAGAAGGAGAGAGAGAAAAAGAGAGAGTGATAGAGACACTCAGAGAGAGAGAGGGAGAGAGAGAGAGAGAGAGAGAGAGAGAGAGAGAGAGGGAGAGGCCTACAAACATCCTCAGATGTGCGCAATTTCTCTTCCCCTGCTGTCAGAGAGATTCAGGCCTCTCTCAGACCTGTGATACATGAAACTAATGCTTTCCACCAGCGTGCCTGAAACTTTTCTGCAGTCGCTGAAAAGTCAGTCCAAATTGGAGAGTCTCCACACAACCTTCTGTGTACCTTACAATAGCTAAAAACTACCAGAGCATGGACCAGGCTTGCTCTGAACTCAGCCACAGTCATGTGTCTGGTGACACCTGCCTGTCTGCTTTTTTTCTGTCGCTCTTTTTAAAGAGCGATGAGCAATATGATGAGCACAATTTAAACACTCCTCTCTCAACACAGCTCACGCAATTACTTACTGTGGCTGGAGACTCCCAGCGTGCTGAGCAAAGGAGGAGAGAGAGAGAGAGAGAGAGAGAGAGAGAGAGAGAGAGAGAGACTGTGGCATGGGTTACATGCTCATGCATGTGTACGTTTATGTGGTTGTGCCAATGCAGGTGCGCGCACACACACACACACACACACACACACACACACACACACACACACACACGCACACAGTTTTACTAACGTGCTATGCTCCATGTATCCACTGTATGACAGACTCACATTAGACCCGTAATCGTGACTTGAGGTTTCAACATAAATAGGGAAAAAAAAGGCTAAAATTTTCCATATTTTTAGTTCTACATAACTCTACTTTCATTGGCAACAGAAACAATGTATAATGAAATGTAAAACGTATAGTGTACAATGAAATGTATAACAATGAACGATGAATAAAATCATTAGGCCTAAATATTTATAGGGTCGGTTAAAGTCCGATCTATGAATGTTTTGTATATTATGCTGATGTCCATTTTTTTTTTTTTATGCATGTGGGATCATCCTTTTACTATTTATTTACATATGTGAAGTGTGGCCTAATTTAATGCACAGATGGTCTGATTTTGCCTTCAGGGTCTCTTTGCTATATCTCTTTGTGGGGGTTGTATTAAACTGAGGTGCACCATCTTTAATCCTGGTTTATGCTCTGTCATAAAGGACACTGGTTAGCTGTATGCTAACATCCAAGCCACTTTACATATAAAACTTCTCACAAACGTAACCCAGAGATTTTTGATGGTTATTATTAATAATAATATTATTGCCGTCTATTATTATCCCGTACGTAATCTATGACATAGGCTATTGTAATTTATATTTACACGCACTTTTCTTTTCAGTGAGAACTCTGTAAAAAGCAGAATTACTGAAGGTTCGCTCATATTTTGCGTGCTTTGACATTACAAATCTGTCTGCATTTATAATTTGGACCACAGACAAATTGCAGATGGATGCACAGGCTGGTGGTAATTTATCATCTAAAATTAGTGGTGAGGTGAGTCCTTTGGGAGATGTAAACAGGGCTACCTGGGTTGCATGTGAGAAGTATCTGCTTCTTCTATCTCTGTCTCCTGTTTGTTTGTGCTAGTTTAACTGGACTGCTACACACACATGAGCCTGCCCGCTGAATTATCGGCTTTCAATCGCTTGCAAATTTTCAGACTTAGACGACAGTCGCGCCATTATTATTATCAACAAACTGCACCCCCCCCCCCACCTCAAGCACACACACACACATTCACACACGTCTATACACACGCACGCTGCCATAAATATGCACTGTTACACCGTGTGCGTGTGGGTTCAGATTGTGTTGCTTTGTTAATTGTTCAATTAGTCCATTCCACCATGTCATCTTTAAGAAAAAAAAAAAAAAACAGGCCTCAGTTGTCCTTCAGGCTCTAATGATTCTATTCTCCCTCTCTACCACTCCTGTCAATACGCTTTTGAAAGTTTCCCACCTGCTCACGACCGTGACACAACTCACTGTGTTGCTATGGTAGTATTATTCTCCTTTGCTGTTTCGCCTAAATCACGCGGCAAGCACAGTGGAATGTAGCATGAAAGTAGTGACAGGAAACTGAGGAGTGTGAAGTGGCAGTCAGAAAGATGTTTGTGTAGATCTTATGATTAGTATAGGACAAGGATAAGCTGTCAAATATAACATCAACAGGGCTGTCT
>NC_044495.1:10699710-10719710 GCF_902362185.1 Chanos chanos
TTAATGAATTAGAACTTGAGGAATAATTTTAGATGTAAGAAATAATATCTGCACTACTATCAGTGTTTTCCTAGCGCTCATATAACACTGAAGGTTTTTTTTTTCCAGTCTAAAAAGCAGAGGAAAATAAATTGAACGGATTCTTGGAGAAATTTCTAGACTTGAAATTTTGGACTGGGGTGATGATTGTGCCTACAAGGTGATGAAGTTTGATTTTCCGCAAGCTTTTTGACTATGATACAACAGACCTGACTTATAATGGGACAGTTCCAAAAGAGCAAGCATGGGGAAATCTCATTTGCCACCCATCAGCTTCTAACTATACCTGACATGGAAGTGAGCATTTGTTAAATACATGTCACCCGTAGTTAGAATCAGACATCTCAAGAAGTTGTCCTTTAAAGTAGAATTTGCAGAAGAGAAAATTGTACCAAGCTGTTTCAAATGTTCTCGATCAGCTTTATACTGTATAGTCTGGTTTCCATGACAGTGATTAAATTTTGGACCACGTTGCTTTTAGACTGGAGTGTCCGTTTTGAAGTTAAAAGCAGGTTGAGAAATCAACTCTAAATGTCAGAAAACAGTGGATACTTCTTACTGGACACTTAAAACCATAATAATAACAGCAGTAAAACCCACAAGTCTTGGTCAAATCTATGTTTTTTGAATGTTGGTGTACTATTTTATCCAAACTGTAGTCAGCTTTCTTCCATCACATTCAGCTGTATAAAATTCAAATCTGGCAACAGTTTGTTACTTTGTCCATGTGTAGCACTTGACCAAAGTGACTTTTAAATGCTACAGCAATGGTTTCTAGAAGAATCCTTTTAGTTTGTAAGATATACGAAAATGTTTAGCACATGTTGATAAGGCCTGGCTTGTGATTACTTTATTCATTTGTGTTTATTTAATTAATATTTTACTGTTGGTTATAATGAAACAGAATCATATAAAGACACGGTGTCTAAGTGGTTTACAGTGGCTTTTGTTCTTGATATCGTTTAAACGTTAACAGGAAAAAATAATAATAATAGATCATAATTACAAAGTGTAAGCTCTCGTTGAAAACACAGAAGAAAAAAAAAACTGAATTAAACAGAAGCTGCGTTGCTAAGCTGGACCTTCACAGCGCATGAGTCTGTCGTGCGTATATTTTTATCACCATAGGAACACTAGCTCTGTACGTGGTGACATCAGTTAAATTTTGTTTCATGAGATCCGCCCCTGTTCCTGTCAGCAGCAGGCGAAGCCAAAGGCAGGCTGTCTGGCTGCTCCCCGCTGCCGACTGCTTACTCCTGGCTCGCTTCGAAAGCTTTACACGACTAACAAGTGCAGGGAGAGGGTGTTATTTCTGACCCTTGGCTCACTAGATCGCTGTGGTGAATATTTCATGAGACATGCTATATTTATAAAGATTTTTACCTCAAACAGGCTCCTTACCCCCCCCACCCCCACCCCCCACCCCCCAAGCAGCTGATCCTGTGTGATCACACCGGGCCTCTTTCACATTTTCCCCACTGTTCCTCTCCTGTACACACAAACCCCACCAAACACACCCGGCGTATAGCACAATCGTGTTTCTAGTGATGTACTTAATTAGAATATGATTATCTCTGATATCCCTATCTGACAGATATGAAGTATTACTCATTTAGAAATGTAAAGTGGTCTAGCTCATTTTAGTATATTCTGCCTTTTCACACATATTGGTTTATTTAAATACGCTATGAATATGAATTTAACGCTTGTCAAAATTTCACAGCAGAAAGTGTGTGTGTGTATATATATATATATATATATATATATATATATATATATATATATGTGTGTGTGTGTGTGTGTGTGTGTGTGTGTGTGTGTGTGTGTGTGTGTGTGTGTGTGTGTGTCATCATGGGTCATTCATGCAGTGTAGAATTTGAACAGTGGTCAGAATTTAGATGCAACCCCCACCCCCCCCCCCATGTGTATTTATAATAGATAATACTCACACGATTTCTTCTCTTCCTTTTCAGTCAAAAAGGAAAACAATCTTAAGAAAATACAGTTTCAGAGGAAGTAAAATGAATCTAAAATTAGCCTGAATCTAACAGTGAGCTAACAACACCCCGCCCTTTTTTTCTTTTCTTTTTCTTTTTTTTTAAAGATACACTCACAGTTTTCTTCTCAATTATTGGTCTGCTCCAAAAAAAAATGATACGTCATATTAGATATTTTCTCTATTCAGTGCGGAATTGCTTTGCTATTGTGATGTATTTTAAAGTTTCCCAAATCTAAACCGTTTATTTATTGATTTATAATAGGCGTACTTGTATTTGGTATCGGTCCGTGCAGAGAAAACAGGCAGATAAAGCGACTACAATAATACTGTAAAGAACCATTACAGACGCTAGTAAAACAAACTGCTCAGCCAATTCAACTTCCTGTTTCTGAGCCCTCTGTTCCTACCTGCTTTTGAATCTTTGCCCAGAGAAATTTTTTCATCAGAAAGTTTTTGCAAGACTAGCTGCCAGCAGACTTTGCCAGCCTTCTATGTGAACAGTGGAGGAAAGAAATGTTTTAACATTTTACTGTCAAATTACATGCTCCCTCATTCTCGTGCCTGCTGATGAGGAGACTGGCTGGCAAGCATCTGCCTGTAATGTGGAGTGTATGATGATGTTTTCTTTCTATCATGCATGTATGAAAACACACGCGCGCGCACACACAAACACACACACACGCACACACACAAACACACACACACACACGCACACACAGCTAATTCTATTTGTTTATATATGTTTGTTTGTCTTTTCTTCTCTGCCAGGTCAGCCAATTCTTGCATGTAACCTCTGTGTTCGGCGTTTAAAGAGGATGTTTTAGAGGGCAACATGGTTTGAATGGCATTTACTGCCCTGTGGATAGTGCCAGTTTTAAAAAAAGGATATCAAACTGACATGTCTTTGATAATATCAGAACCTCTCTTCGCCCAGGAGAGATACACATGAGCAGTTTACAGTCCACCAACACGCACACATACACACATACACACATACGCATGCATGCACACACACACATACACACGGAGAGAGAGAGAGAGAGAGAGAGAGAGATTTTTTCTGATCCTCTCTTGCTGTAGAAAACATCTCAATTGAGGGTACATGTCTCAGTCCAGACTCAACACATACACTGGGAGCACTTTTCAATAAATAATGACACAACACAGTCAGTGAGATATTGAAAACATGTTCCCATAATATGACACACATGCTTTTTTTTTTTTTTTTTCCAATTAAAATTCACAAAGGCGTGGTGGGGGGATCGGCCTAGCGGCGAGACAGTGCCAGAATCGATGTGCCCAGATTATGTGGCTGAGGTGAATGTGTGTGTTTGATTTAATGTGCTGTTTTAGAACCATTACTCCTGCCGGTGCTCTTGGTTTTTTTTTTTTTGTTTTTTTGTTGTTGTTATTGTTGTTTCAATAACGCCAAGAGAGCAGGGATGAAGCGGGGCTGGTTTGAAGTGGTAATTGCCCACTTTTGTCTTGCCCACCCCCCCCCCCCCCAAAACCGCACCCCACCCTGACTTTTTTTTTCCACCAAACTGTTCACATTTCTCTCCCCCCTCCCCTCCCCCCCACCCAGTGCTGTTGGCAGAACTCTGACACAAGATTTTTTTTTTTTTCTTTTCTTTTTTTTGACATGCATTTCTAATAAAAGGTGGCTATGTGCGATGCAGACCTGATGCATATTTAATTGCGCTGTAAGCGTGCCAGCCTGGCTTGCTCGAGCCGCATAACCAAACATGCGTGAGAAGACAATGTTTGTCCTGCCTGGCTCTGGGCTCCGAGGGCTAAGTCTGCTCAGGCCTTTAGCTGCCCTGTCCTCCGTTTCTTACTACACACACACACACACACACACACACACACAAACACACACATCTCATGCAAAGCAGACCTGACAATACACTCAAAAGTCCTCTAGTCCTGCTGTTCAACATCTATAATTCAATCTTTGTGATTATGCTTTGGCTGGCTTCTCTCCCCCCCCCCCCCCCCCCCCCCCCACCTCTCTCAACACCATTGTGGTACTGCTTTTCACAATGTCCATACTGAGGTAGTGAAGCTTATGCCATTTGGAGTTCATTGGTTCAAAGTCTTTGCTTTCTTCGTGTCTAATCAAGCTTCCGGAGTGACTTCCAGCGACTGTATTCTATGGGGCAGCTTTTCTTCAGGTTTTGCTGATAAGTGGGTGTTGAATTTTGTTTAAGCTTGCAAAACATGTAAATATAAAGTACATGGCTTGTCTTAAGTGATGCATAAGCTAATCGGAACAGGATTGCACAGCCTGGGTTTTTTCTGCAGATGTACCAGCATTCTCTTGCATTGATTAAACGGGCTTGCACATAGCTAAAGAAGACCCCTTTGGTGAGACACTTTTTTTATTCTTCACTGTGGGTTTATTCCACCACTCTGAAATTCAGGAAAGTGCTACCTTAACCCCCAGTTTGAAATGCTTTCCAAATCCTCCCTCTTGGGTTATGTCCAGCAGCAGAAAAAAAGGAAGAGTAAGAAGGAGAGAGAGAGAGAGAGAGAGAGAGAGACAGAGAAAGAGAGAGAGAACCGTTTTAGCCATTAATAGACCATAAAAAGCCAAAGCTGCATCTATGTACTTCTTAGCATCTCCAAATCCTTTTCAGATTTTTGCCTCGTTGCCTTTTTTATAGTTAATCACTTTGCATGCACTCATTTAAATATTAAAATTTTCTTTAATCATCAAAGGCAGTGAGCTTCATGCATATTCATATCTTGAACCCCCCTGCACTTCCCCCAGAATTACAGGTTCATTACCTCGCTCCAAAGCCAAACAGTCATTACCAAGAGCCAGCTTTTTAATTGCTGATGCCTGGCCATCATCGACTTACCGCAAAGATTTAAACTTCCATAAGAATATGAAAAAATGAATTCCTTAAGTTTAAAATAACTTAACATACTTGTTATACATTCTCTCGCTGCTGTGAAAAAAACAGGATAGAGCAGAGAGAGAGAGAGAGAGAGAGAGAGAGAGAAGGAGAGAGGGAAAGAAGCAAAGAGAGAGAGGGAAAGAGAGAGAGAGAGAGAGAGAGAGAGCGAGCGAGAGAGAGAGAGGGAAAGAGAGAGAGAGAGAGGGAAAGAGAGAGAGAAAAACCTGTTCTCTGGCTGGAGCTCTGAATATTTGTCAAGAGGCTTGACGAAAGTTGCATTTGCATAATGACTTTGTAGTTCTGCATTAATAAAATTTGCATATGAAGCCGTGTTAATTACTCCTGATCAGGCTTTTTTGCATTCATGCATGGTAATTTTCTGCGACTTGCGAGAATTGATGTCCTGGCGTCAGGGCTGTGATTGGTGGCGGTGGCGGCGGTTGTTGAGGTGGGGGTGTGGAGGGGGGTCACGGAGAGGGGGGTATGGGGGTGTCGGTCGGATGTAGCTGAGAGAAAGCGAGGATGACACATTTTGTGTGTTTGTTTGAGCTTCTTCGTTGCATTGCTCTCTTGCTGTTTTCAAAAAAAAAAAAAGAAAAAAAAAACCCTCCTTTAATTGGTGCGAGAGAAAGGGGAGTCGTTTCAACAGAATTCTATGTCACAAAATACTACAAAGAGGGCGAATGAATATACCTTCTCAATCACAGACAGGCATTTCAAATCTATTGTTTATTCTATTTATTTCACAACAAGGCAGCTATTTTCAGACATGTTCTGCAGCGACGGCACACTTTGAATGGAGGTTATTGTTAAAGTCTAAATAAATGAACTAATTTAGAAATAGGAGCCATTGATTCCCTCTTTGGTTTATTCTATTGCCTTTCTTGAGCGTAGTTTGTTTTTCTGCTGATTGGCACTCAGTATCTTACTGCAGGCTTGATGCAGTCACCATAACCTTTGGAGATTCACTAAAGTAAAGTGCATTTAGATGTTTCAGTCCCTATAAATCTGACATCAAGATTGTAAAATGTAGTTTATTTATGACTTTGTGATAATGTTTCTGGGGAAGTTTATCAGAACTAAAATCAACCTGGGGTTTTCTATAAAATCTAATAAACCAAAGCGAAAGACTCGTGGGGACCATCGTATGTTTTGCTGATCAATTTGTACACCTTGTACCAAGTCCTCTTTTCCACTTCAATTTTTTTTTTTTTTTTGGTGAAAGCCCTGCTGAGTTCAAGCATTTGCCTATGGAATTTTGGCCTCTTACTTGTGGTTTGGCAAAGGTTTCACACAGCAATGTGTGTGTGTGTGTGTGTGTGTGTGTGTGTGAGTGAGTGAGAGAGAGAGAGAGAGAGAGAGAGAGAGAGAGCAAGCTTGTGCCTGTGCATGTGTATGTGTATGCCTGTGTTTGTGTGTGTATCTTTGCACTAGCGAAAGAGAGAAGTCCTTTCTTTCTTCCTTTCTTTCTTTCTTTCTTTCTTTCTTTCTTTCTTTCTTTCCTTCCTTCCTTCTTTCTTTCCTTCTTTCTTTCTATTGAACTGGTGGTCTCCTCATCATTTTGATATAACGAGTATGGGGAGTCTGGGGTCTGTTCCAAGACAAAGAGATCTCAGAGCCCACAGACGCATAACATATGAATGTTGGACTGCAGAGCAGGGTGTGTTTGACAGCCTTGGCACAACTTAAGCCTGGATCCCTTTAAATACTGACTTGTGTCATCGATGTTGTGGTAATTGCGCAGAGAAAGCGCGCTCTTAAAAGTTTAAACAAGGTCTAACCATAACCTAACCTGTTTGCAGACTCAGATCTCTTCACAACAGATACAGGCAACATATCCGTATGTTAGCTGATAGGTGGAGTAAAGTGCCGAACCATGTCTGCTGTATCAGAACGATCAATCCCTCTATCCTTTATTAAACACAGAGCGTGATATTTTAGTCATATAATTACCAGCCTTTAATTTCTCTGAATCTCTTACCCATAATCCTTTGCCCTCCGGTCAAAGGTATAGCCCCATGAGTTCTCATAAAAGTCATTTAGTGCATGTGTTTGGATTGAGGTGTCTGTGTGAGTTCCTGTGAGTGCGTGTGAGAGGTAGAAAACTAAACGAGCACAGCTGAAAATGGAGTATATGAGTGATATGTTGAAAGACAGCATCCTTTTGCTGGTCTCATTATGAAGCGTAGTGGTTTAGACTCGGGGTTATCATCGAGAGCAGGGCAGGATGCAATATGGAGGAAAACAGCAGCTCTCTGTCACAATCAACATTTCGACAATTACAAAAAAAAGGCAAATGTGCAGCTGGAGAGAAACATATAATAGAATAAACATGAACTTTGATGATGTTGATTTTTATTGTGTAATATTGGTATAACCATACAAAATAATACACCCGGTATGAATGTCAGAAAAGAAAAAAAACAATGAAGATGGAGTATCGTGTTGTTATGGGGAAGACAGATTGCTCCTTAAAGTTCACTATGTCTATATGGGTTAGCGTTTAATGAGACATGTGTCTTGTTTAGTGAGTTTGGTTAGAGTACTCCTGGAATATGTTGGAAGCGTGAAACTGTAAGGGGTTAAAGAATCCCACATAAAGACATCAAACCCTCCACATGCCACTTTGTGGTAGTCACATAGTGGCACTTCAGTCTTTTCCAACCGCAGTCAGGGAATAAACATATTAGTAATTTGGATTGTGAATGCTGCTGAAACTCCCTGCATGCGCTGTTGGCTTTTACTTTATTCAACTCATTTTCTCTTCATTCTTGACTGCTGGCATCAATGCGCTGAGAAGTACATTCTTACCGACTATGCCAATCTGGTGTTACTGTATTTTTGTAGAGGTAACTCACAGCCTCTAAATCCTATTAAAATCTCAAATTAAAACCAGTACTGCAGAAATTACACAATGATTTTCATCCCTTTGCCAAAATACTTGTACTCCCTCCGAAGGATTGAAAGCAGGCCTTGGTCAGACCAGTTTGGGAGGAATAAATCACCTTCCATGTTTTTTTTGTTTGTTTTTTTTGCATATCATTAGAGTAGCTCTCTCAGCGTTTGTTTCCAGGAGGAGTCACCGTGAAGATTTAGATTTGTAAAATGAGGGAGAGAGAGAGAGAGAGAGAGAGAGACAAACACGAGAAGCCAGGAGGAGTTATATGCGATGTAAGTCCCTTAGCCTCAGGAATAAGCAGGCCAAGACCACAGCTCCCGTTCCTGTTGGCAGAAAGCAGCTTTCATGGAAGTGGATCGGCATTGCAAACAATGGGCTGTGGTTTAGAATGCAGTGGACAGGATGGGATTACCAGGTTAGCTGCAGGTTCTGAGCGGCTGTCGACAGATTCTCTTGGGTCGGCTGGGCTTTTGACATGGTGCGTCTGAAGGAATTAGTCCATCTCGCTTCTGAATTCCTAACTGTCTAATGAGGCCTCTCCAGGCCCAAGTATTCCTGACAAAAGGGTGTTGCCATTTAGCAGGAGAAATCACCACTTAACAAAAGCTAATTTTTCACTCTGTTAGCTGGGAAGGATTAAAGGCCACTGCTGGAATAATACAAACTTTGTGGTGCTGGTGAGAAGATGGGGAAAGGGGGGTGGGGGATGGGATGCTGTTAGGAAGGGAATTAAAATGCAATTACAAGCGTCGTAGAGGGTGTTTGTCACTGGTGAAGGTGGCTAACGTACAAGCGAGCTGCTCAGAAAGGACCGCTGCTCTATGGAGATTGCGCGTGTTGGTGTGTGCAGGAAGGCGACGCAGCCTGACGAATGCGTGTTGATCCCCTTGTTTAGGGGGTTTTAAGTCTGCCCAATTTCACATGCTAACGGCTGCCCAGACACAGTGATGGCTCACGACACTTAGAGCCGAGAAACGTCCCACAATATTGATACGTGCTCTCTCTCTCTCTGTCTCTTTCTCTCTCTCTCTCTCCCTCTCTCTCTCTCTCTCTCTCTCTCTCTCCATTTGAACACTCGGCATGTAAAGCAGCAAAATGCCAGTGCTGTGTGGATATGGCAGCCCTATAATCAGGTTTCTCTTACAGTAATTGCTCTCGTCTGTAGAGTTTTGAAAATGTGCTCTATCAAAGTGCAGGCTGGAGTTTAGGAACACAGGCTGACATGGCTGGATCATCCTGTGGGATACAGTCAAGTTAACCCTTTCCTTCGCCTGGCGCTAACTTCGCCCGGTTTGCAGTTGGCTTTTTAAGAGACTGAGGTCATTTGCTTACCCCCTGCCCGATCTCCCTATTTTGGTTTTTTGCACACGCAGCTTTAAAGGGGTTTATTTTTTTCCCCCCCTTATTCCGTGAGGGAATATACCATTGACTTTCCTGTTATTTTTCTATTTACTTCAAATGTAGGACAGTCTGGGTGGCACTGCAGTAAAATGAGAACGTGTGTCTGCTCTCGCTGAAAACCAGATCCAGTCCAATATTTCATCATGGGCTTAAGCCTACACATTAACTCAAACCTCAGCCTTATCAAAACACATCTAGTTTAACAAAACACATTGAATTATTTACTTAGAACAAACAAAAATCACCATGGTGCCGTAGTCCTTTTGATCTACTGAGACAACATGGCAGTTTACAAAAAAACATTATTCAAGAGTGTTTGTGGATTAAGAATCAATTTTTTAAGATTAGTTTTCTCTTTACATCAGAAGAAAAAGAAAAAAAAAGAAGAGAAAGAATCAGTTGTAAATGCCGTAGCTGTATGCGACTGATAATTTTATTTTAGTGACAGAGGCTGCCCGCATTACAACCTGTTGGAAGGCCAAAAACGCCCATTGGCGAGCTAATTCATTTGATAGCTGAAGGACCTTTTAGCTGTAAACAATGCTGGAGCCCAGCCAAAGGGAGCCACTTACTGTGCTCCAGAACACATCCCTCTGATTAGAGGCAGGAAAATAAATCACTCTTCGCTTTCCTCGACACAATACTCCAGCCCACAGGAGAAAGCCAGGCCTTAATCCTACAAAATTGCTGATGGAAGTTGAGCGGGGAAGAGGAGAGCTTTGTTATTTTAAGATGGCACCCTTGTCGTCTGCCTAGAGAGGTGTTAATGTACCTGGCATTAGTTGAAGGAAAAACAGAGATGAAAGGCATATCTTGTAGGAGATTATGAGTTTGGAATATATTTTGTATGGTTACCTTAACTAACCCTTAATTACGCTTAGAGTTTTTATTTTGTTATAATCCCATGACTTACATCAGGACGGTTGAAACTTAGGCTTGGCCACCCAAACAGTAACCTCAGCTTTGTTTTCATGTACCTCTTTGTTTTCATTATTCCCTGTTTTTTTTTTTTTTCTTTTTTCTTTTTTTCTTAGCGGTTTTGATCGGACGAACTGTGCTGAACATTCCCTTTGTGTCTCAGGTGGCTGTCTGCTTGGTATGAAAGGTCTGAAGACCCCTCGCGGCCAGCCGCGTCTTTTCTGTCCGCGGTCTGTGGGCCTTGTTGTTGTTGGTGGAGGATGCCACGTGGAATTTTTGCCGCTGGCAGAACTTTGGCCATCTGCCTAATATGAAAGTGAGAGGTACCATGTGAAATTAAATTAAATGGAGGCCAGTGCATCAGCCTGGTCTAATTGGAGCTTTGGAGTTGCCTCTCTTGTCTTATCCAGCCAGCCAGTCTGGCTTCCCATTTACACACAACTCTACCATTTGCCAGCAAGCGCTACTGCTCGCAGGGAGCGAGAAATCAGATAAGAATCATGAGGCCAAATGAGCATCATTAAAGTTAATCAGCAATGTTGAAATAAAGCAAGAGGTAACTCGGCCGCGGCCTCAGCCGCCTGCGATATAAATCAGGCATGTAAGATAGTGAGGTGTGAAACGACTGCTTCTCTCTCAGTGTGAAGTTACCTGTCAATGAAAGTAATGGACAATGGCTCTGTCTCTCTCCCTCTTTCTCTCTCGCTCTCCCTCACTCTCTCTCTCTCTCTCTCTCTCTCTCTCTATCTATCTCTCATTTTCTCTCTCTGTATGTGTATGTGTATATTAAACCATCAACATTACTATGTCAGTCTTCAAGGTGAATTAATGTAGACAGTCTGCGTGTATTCTTGGCACAAATGGTATTTTCCCCAAGCGTACGGCTTGTCGCCTGTCCCCGAGCTGAGCTACGGGGTGAAGGAGAGGAGGAGAGAGAGGCCGCACAACCCGGCCGACGGCAGGAACCTCTGAACAACTGCGCTTCACAATAATCTCATTCTTCGCCGCGGTTGAGTGATGGAGATGGTATAGTAGACACAGCACATTTCTGAAGCGTCCAACCTATAGCCTTTCTGAGCAAATAAGACCCTGGCCATCGGGCTGGCGTTGTTCCCTGTGTGTAACAATCACGTCTGCCCCCCTACACATTTCTGTGCACACATCAGAGGGACCTTTTATAGTGCCCAGCTTTTTTGTAAAGGGATGTTGGATGCCCAGCTTTTTATAGTTACATTTAAAGGGAGTTGGATGCCTAGCCCAGCTGGAGCTCATTATGGTATACGCCATCCAAAAATGCACGTGTAATTAATTCCCTCGCACGGGCCTTTTGCTCCCAGGGTCTGCTCTGGCCTCTGCTCTGCTCCTAGGCAGTATGAAGACCTTGAGGGACTGCTCTAAAGATTGCGCCAGGCCCAGTAACTTTAGGATGAAAGCTTAAATATGCAAAGAGTCCCAAAAAATTGTTAAGGAGTTTGAGGCCACTTGTGTTTCTCTCTCTCCGAATACTTTTTGAAGGGTTAAAAGCATAACAAACAATTACCCACTCACTTTAAACAATGCGCTATGTCTGGTATTTTTCCTTTTGTATATTTAACTGTGCTTCATGGTGCTTTGTGCTTCTTCCTCCTTGTGCCAAGTCTTCAGGTCTCTTCTGAACTACCACCGTGGCAACAGAAATATCTGAGGCAATCAAGGGTCTTTTTTTTTCAGCTCTTATTACAAATGTGTGCTGGGGCAGTGATGGAAATTCACTCAAATGACTAGCTTAGCTAATGCAATTTTTGAAGTCCATTTTTTCTCTGTGGGGTTTATGCCAGGGAGCATTGCTTACCCTGACAGATCATTTTTTTTCTCCTTTCTTTCTGTCTCTCTCTCTCTCTCTCTCTGTCTCTGTCTTTCTGTCCTTCTCATTGGCACAGATCTCCTCCAACCTCTTGAAGGTTTACCTTTTAATTTACAAATTCTTACACCTTATATCTCACAAATTAATTTGGTCCATACCAGAAATGAAAAGCACAGCGTGGAGTGGAACAAGTGTCGTTTTGGCACGCATTTCCCCGTGCTGTCGTAGATGCCCATTAGGGATATTAATGATCGAGATTTAAATGAATGTTTAAATGAATTTAACAGGAGTCGGTATACGACTCACACATTTGTTGTGATTTTTCCTTAAGTCCTATACGTCCACCGGCCAGACAACCTATTGGCTAAACGATCACACCGCGTACCATCTGCTTTTAGGTGGTTTTGTGTGTCTTCGCGCTCTCCACGGAGGAGAAGAACGCCCTTGATTTTTTTTTCTTTTTTTTTGTCGAGGATGGGGTTTGGGGGGGGGTAGGAGAGCTCTGTTTCTTGCAAATGAAAACAGATTGGACTGGTTATGGGAGAGGGCCTGGTTTCAGTTAGACTGGAGACAGCCGTACTGTGTGAATGCCATACCCCCCACTACTACCACCCTTTCCTCGGTTTACAGTCTCTGACATGTTTTTTCCAGCATTACTTTCTGCTCTGCTCTCTTTTTTTTATTTTTTTTATTTAAGCTTCTTTTTTTTTTCTCAAACTTTTTTCCCTCTACTCTTTTTTTTTTTTTTTTTTTGTTCGCCTGGGAATTAAACAGACGGGTAGAAGTACAATCCTCTTGTAATCTTATTTATTGTTTCAAACTGTTTATTTTCATACTCAGGAGAAAAAAAAAAGAAAAGGTTAAAGTAAGAGGCGCCAAATTGCACATGTAAAGGCAATTGTATGTTGTAATTATGTAGTTTTACTCACTGAAATTGTTCAGTTGTTGTCATATATACCACTGTTTTAATACAGAGATTAGAGATACAATGCAAACCAATACGCACATTTGCTCTGAAATGAACTTGAACTTCAGCTTATAGGAATAAACGACACAATAAGTCATGTTGTCTTCACCTTGACAATAAGAGGTCACTGTTTATAGTAACTGGAGCCTCAAATTGTGCTTATTATTTTGACTACCTAAATACTAACCAGACCATCCTGGCTCCTTCAGATGGGTTTGGCTTCTCTCAATTCATTCACCCACTAGCATGGGTTAAGTCTTCACGGCCTGTCAGAGCAACATCCACTGTATTTTGTTTGCTAATTGCAACTTCATCATGTCCTTCCATGTCTGGCGTGCCCCAGTGAGTTTTATTTATTCGCATAGTCCATAAAAAAGGCTGAGCTGAGGGATTTTTTTTTCTCTTTAGTTTTAGTGATAAAATAACATTTGAATTCTGCACAGATGCACGAGAATGGGGAGGAAAACCGTGTGATTGTGCAATTAGTCCATTGTTGCCAGAAATTCCCCTCCTCCTTTTTAAAGGTAGCGAATAGGCTGGGCACAGTGGCTGGTGCAATTATTGGCTGCATTTAGTATGCCTGATTAGCTTTTACAGGTGCTCGTGAAAGAGAGTTTTTCACACTCCTAAAGCCCCGTTTGAAGGGAGGCTCCTCTTGTTCGGGGCACTCAGCTGTTCTCCCAGTCCAGCAGCAGTCCGGCAGTTTGGGCTCTGCCCCATGCCTCAGCTCAGTTCATCAGTGGTGGCTCTGGCAGTGATCAGGACCTTATATGGACTGGTGAAGTGGAGGGTACCCCCCCCCCCCCCCCCCACCGCCCACCTCCCCATCTCACTTCCCCCCCACCCCCCCCGCTCTTGCCCTGATCTGCTCTGGATCTGTTCTGTCAGGCCAAAGCACACCAGTTCTCCACATCTCTGTAGTGTAAACAAGGAGGCCTGGGCCAAATAGGCATGGACTTTTGCTGCAAGTCCCTGCAACAAACACACAAGTCCACTCGATCTCAAATAAACATACATACATACTCATCTCTGCCCACGCTGATGTGCATGCATGTGTACACACACACATATTCATGTTTTCTCTCGCTCTCCCATTACTCTCTGTGTAAGATCAATTCAGGGAGCAAATTCCATCACAGAAGCAAGATCAAGGTCAGATGATTTAACCGTGTGTTGTAGTTTGGTTAGCGTGGGTCTGTTTTCTACCTGCCCCCTTTGCTCTGCGCTGTGTTCTCTGTTTGACGTTAATGAAGAGTTCTTCAGAGCTAACAATGCTACCAGAAGCCTGAATGAAAAGCCTGCTTATTTTTAGGAGTGACATCACTGGACTCTTTCGCTTGTTTTCCAACACCCTCCCCCCTTCTCATCTCCCTTTCCCCAAACTATTCTTCTGAATTTCCTCGAATCTGGTGTCTGCTCCGGTTACATCTGACTGCTGAGTAAATAAGGTTGCACAGCTTCAACTCAGAACCTCATTTTTACTCAGCCACAGGAGCCATTTTCACCTCCACTGTTCCGGAGAGCCGTAACGGCTGTGTTTGGACGCTCTGAGGAGTCCACAAAGCAATCAGACAGGTTGTGACTGGAGAAGGAGCGAACTGATTTTGAGGTCCACTCGCACTTAAAACAATCAGTCAGTTTGATGTTTTTCAATGAACAGGCCCATATGTAGGCGAGCGCAAAGGTTGTAAGTCTCTACTCCAGAATTGCAAAGCGAGGACACTTATATGACTCTTTCAAGAATCAAGACATAAAATGAAAACTAGATGAACGCGTAAGTTCATAAATAAACAGGAAAAAGTCTTTTACTCTACGTTTAGATAGTTGGTTATTGTAGCATTACAATGACCAGCACTGTTACACATTACAGTCTGTTTTTCCAACAGAGGCAAGCTGTATTACATCACAGAGGGAGTGGAGAGCCAGAGAAAAGGGGTGGGCAACAGGGGGGATGGGGGGGTTCGGGGGGGGGGCTTGTGTGATGCGTGGATGCTCCCACTTGGCCCATTTGCTTTGGATGCACACACTGACAAGATGGGGGTAAATGAGAGAGACCGTCCAAAAATCTGTTGGTTTGTAGTCCCGTGCAAATCAGGCTTATGGCGGTATTACCATGGATGCACCAATTATGGCACACTTGAACCAATTCTGGCACCTTCTTATCTATAAAAAATGTTACATGCTTCAACCGAGCGAGCTGTTTTGTGTATTTGGACAAAGGAAAAAAAAAAAAAGTTCATGATTTGATAATACAATCCATTATCTTCATGCAATATCAAAGCATGAAGAATGACTAATTAAAAAAAAAAAATCACCTCACACATAAAATGGAGGACTTTCTTTTGCTGGTTATCAGCAGTTATTTTTGGCTTGGTGGTGAACCCAGGTAGAGTTCAGCAGGTGAAGGGGTCGGGGGGTCCGTCTGGGCTGAGTTTGACTGGATTAGTGTGATGGTGGGGCGGGGATTTTCCCCCTGCCGTACGGCATCCTGTCTCTCCCTCGGTGCTGACCAGGCCCAAGCCAGCGCTAAGCCAGGTTTGGCACTCTCACTTCTAATCCTTTTAATTTGTTAACATGACACATGCTTTTCCCTGGAGCTGCTGACATGGGCCTTCTGAATAAGCCAATACCCCTCAACCTTAAACTCCAGAAAAGAAATCACAGACACATATGCATACACGCACACACACATTTGCACACGCATGCACACACACACACACACACACACACACACACACACACACACACACACACACACATACACACACACACAGTTTTAATAGTCTCTCACACCCAGATGCAGTTCAGTTCACTGATATTGCTCGCTGGTTGGAGTAAATCTGTTGGACTTGAGTTGACAGGTAGACATTCACCTCCTCACGCCTGCTGTGGAGGGGATGAGATATGAGAGAAAAAAAGGGGAACTTCTCTTCCCCTCCCTCCTTTTCCCTCTCCTGTCTGACAGTGACCTAGTGGGCCACGCATTTCTGACATGATCTTCAAACACTGACCCTCCTCTCTTTCTCTCCCACACCTATTTCTCCCCTTTTTCTCTCTTTGGCCTGATTTTAAGAGTGACAGATCCTCACTGAAAAGAGAATGGCTTAATTCCCCTCGCAATGCCTGCCACTCCGCCGTCACTGGGCTAGGGTAATGAATTTAATTCATTCTGATTTCACTAAGCTGCTCAGCATTACTTTAAATTCATAAAAAAAAAAAATAACGCCAAGTAACCCCTTCCATCCTCACCCGCATCCTCTACCCCCTCCAGACCTGGTTAATCCCCCCCTCTCCTAATCTCACGTGCGGAAATTCGTACCCACGGTGCCACTGGAGCTGAAGGAGGGAGTTTTTGTCTCTGTCTGTCAGAGAGAGAAACCCATAACGTACGGCCTTATAAATGTCTTCATGCTCCCGGACCCCTTCAGTCTCGTATGAAAATAAATTTCACTCTGCCAGAGAAATTTTAACATTGATGTCATTGGAGGAGCATGATAATTTGGGTTATATTAGCAGATTAAAGTCTGTTATTATTTTTTTCTTTTTTTAATTTTAGAATGTACCTTTTTCTTGAAATCTCTAGATCTCTTTTGATGAAAATTTACTCGTGGACACCGGATTTGCTTTCCCATTTCTGATAATACGCAGACTGAGTTTTTAACATTAACTCTAGTGTACATGAAATATAGACTATTCACAGGTACGTCTGTCAAAACCTTCCTCAACCCACAGCTGAAATTCAGTGATCAGGTGGTCACACAAAACATGAACAGATAATAGACATAACGTAAACAATCAGATAATGCCTTTAAAATGGACTGGAACAGCGACATAAGATAGTTGTGTATATATCTGTATGTAAAGTTTATATAGATGTCTGTGTGTGCGTTTGTGGGTGTGTGTGTGTGTGTGTGTAAGCTGGCCGGAATGGCAGAGGTGAGTTTATCGTGTTTAGCTGAGGCTGTCCAGTGGGGGATTTGGCCAGTTGGAGAGAGAGAATACAAAGCAGATGTTTGTCTGTGGGAAACGGGCGTGCTCTGTCCACTCCAGGTCTCCACTAGTATGTCAAACAGGCTGTAAAAAACAGCTGCTTCCAGATTCCTTCGCCTCATTTACACTTAGTAAATCACCCATGATTCCCTGCACCACGCTCTCTTTCTCCCTCTCTGATCCACTCACTTTCTCTAAAACGCACAGTGATGTTTATACAAGCCGCGCTCCAACCTTGATTTTAAACGCTCAGATAAAATGACTGTGATCCCACATCTCTCTATCACAGGATCATCTCTGCATTCTCGTTCAACGGTATATCCAGTGTCATCTCCACTGTCTGAAAACCTTTTTCTATAATGGATATACTTACACTCGGCAAAAAAATACATAGTCTTAACCCCACCCATGTTTTCACTGTTTCCCAATGGCAGGACATTTGAGCTCAACCTGATACAGTTGCTCCTGCCTTTGTTCAGAATAGCACAATGCACTCGACTGTTTTGCATGTAATTGTTGCCTCTGATTTGCTATGATAGTCATAAACAAGATATTAGCAATTCAAGGTGAGGAATTAGAGGCCTGGGAGACTTCCAGATCACACACATGGTAATGAACCCCCTGGCTTAATAATGCAAGAAATGTCAGGAAACTTTCGACAAGCGCCGAGGAGGAGAGGGAGGCGCCCTGTGCCTTGGGCTTGTGTCATCTTTGTTCTAAATGCAAATCAGTTTGTCATGACATTGACTCCGTCAAAAAAGAAACAAAAAAAAAAAAAACCCTACTAAAACGTTCGTGCCCCTCCAGTGAGCATTTAGGTCTCATGGCCTCCCTGTAGCTTGCTTGCAATACATGTTGCAAATTCAAATGCCTGTCACCCCTTGAGCTGACCACTTAATAGCATTTTTTTTCCTTCCTTTTTTTTCGTTATTGATCCTGCCTTTTTGCATCAGCTTTCCTCTCTGTTTCTCTCCTCTGCTGTCACATTTGAATTACCAATACGTAGAGTGAGCTGTGTGGTGGTACAGTAAGGCAGGAGAGGACGAGATAGGGAAAGTCTGGTAGGATGTTAGTAGGGTTTTAGTTTGAAGCCAGGAGAAAATATAATGAATATAATCTTGGATTTAATAATTTAAGAACCTTAGTGTGAGAAGTGAAGGCAGTTCAAAGAGAGAAGGCTCTGGCTTAAGGAAGGGACATTAGAACCTCCTGAAAATTCCAAGGTTATCTGAATAAGTCCTGGTTAACAGGATGTCCAGTTTTGAAGTAGGATTTGCAGTCCCTTGTGTCCAATTTTTTCCTCTCTCTCTCTCTTTCTCTCGCCCTCTCTCTCCCTCTCTGCTGATCTCGAGCATGAAAAGAAGGAGCCACCAAAAATAACTCCAAAGGTTACGATATTAATTAAGTATGGAGGGCCGTAGAGGAGGATAATGAGAGACACTCACCACAAACAGACTGGAGTGCGCTGGAGTCAGAGACCTCAGGATGAATGAAAATACAAAATCAATGCACTCAACTCCCAGCTCCAACAGTCATTACAGGAATTATCTTCTTGCCTCCATATCAGCTCTCACCTCTTAAAGTTGGTCTAAGTGTCCCTGTTCATTAGAGCTTGGAGGGTAATCATTTGGAACAAAATTCATCCTAAGCAATTAAGAAACACCTCTGGTAGACCAATGCTTGGTAATTAAACATTCTTATATGTTTTCAGACATCTGCTGATAAATTTTTATTTAGCAACTTCTGTTTTGTTAATAAATTAAAAAAAAAAAGAAAGAAAAAAAAAAGACCATTACAAAAAATAATTGGCGCTTCTTCGTACAAAAAAAAAAAAAGAGGGATAGAAAAAAAAAAGGGGAAAACGTGGTCTGGATTTATTTTGCCCATTTCGCTCTGTCTCTCGCTTCATTCTCTGTAATTGTGACGTCTTAGCTGGCATAATAAACGGTCTTGATTTGCTGTAGTGATGCCACTGCATTCATTTCTGTTGTTTCTCAGAGCAGAGCAAGGTGGGAGGGATGAATGTTAATAATTTGATGGCCTCAACACTCGTGACATTAATCGTAAACTGTCTGGCGACTGGCACTACCCCAGTAATTGTACATGGAGAGGTAAACCTGTTTCCCTCACAGAGCAGTGCAGCCTACCATAATAGCCGTGATTTAATTTAGCTATTTAACCTGTAATTCCAGCAATATTTATTGAAGAGTGAGGGGAGAAAATTGGGCCATTAGGCGCTGAGGATGAATACATTGAGATGAAAATGAACACGCCTAACTGGTAGTTGACCTTCGCATTTTGTAGCAGTTTTTTATTAGCATGGGCCACAGTAATTACTGCAAATTGAATCATAGAGAAAACTGAAATCATTCGATAATGAGCATTTTTATTCGTTATTGCGTTTTCTGACTGAGCTGTGAAGTATGACGTTTCTCTGTGGGGCTTAGGAGGGCTTCTGAACGGTTTCCCGGTCAGGGGACCCTGTGGTAAATTAGCACCGTTGGTTATTTAATTTGATCCATTTTAGTGAATGGTGTATGCCAAGCACACTGACAATGCTGCAGTACTACATAAGGCTGTCGTTCCAGAATGAGCGTGTTTGAGCCAGGTTTAGGCAGTTCTCTCTCTGACGTGATTTTTTTTTTTTCTTATTTGTTTGGTTTTGTTTGGAAGGTACATAGAATTTGATCCATGCAATCTTTAAACAGCACCCTCTTCTTCTTCTTCTTTCAGTTTTTTTTTTTCCTTTTCTTTCAGAGGGGGGATGGGGTAGACTGCCAATTTATCTGTAGCCATTGTCTTTCTTTCTTTTTTTTTTTCTCTCCTTTTTTTGACGACATATGGCGTGTCCTGTAAGACGTTGTGAGATGCAAATCCAGGGAGTCTGACTTTAAATTAGGCAGCAACAGTGACATGAGTTCTTTTGAAGAGCTCACATCACAGTACTCCAGGGAGGAACAGCAGGGAAGCACCCATAATGCCGAGCGCTTTCTCACCACCCACCTCTTCCTTACAGTACAATAGCATTCATCATGGCTGGC
>NC_044495.1:10724710-10742210 GCF_902362185.1 Chanos chanos
GTGTGTGTGTGTGTGTGTGTGTGTGTGTGTGTGTGTGTATGTGTGTATGTGGGTGAATGTGTGTGTTTGCGTGCATATGTGTATGTGTGTTTCTCTCTCTGTGTGTGTGTGTGTGTGTGTGTGTGTGTGTGTGTGTGTGTGTGAGAGAGTGTGTATGTTTGTCTGTGTGTGGTTGTGGATGTGTGTGCGTGTGTATATATGTATGCGTGTATGTGTACATATGTGTGTGTGTGTGTGTGTGTGTGCGTGTGTGTGAGAGTGGGTGGATTGTGTAGTTTTTAGAGGGCTGGGGAAAAGGGATGGCCATTGTGCATGAGCGTATGCTCTGTCCACTGTAATTAAGTCAAAGGCTTTACAGGACAAGGGCAGACTGCAGAGGTGAACAGCTGTTCTCCTGACTCTCTTTAACACACATCAACCATATAATAACACTGAATAAGGAAGGCTTTTACTGGGAAACCTTTTTAAAGTTCTTTTTTTTAAATGCGATTGTTAACTACCACCAGAGGCCTGATGTGTTAGTTTTTTAGCACAAAGATGTGGATTGAGCAATCCTTTTGAGTGACATTGACTGAAAGCGATAGCAGAGAAGCTAATTTAGCTAAGAGAACACAATATTTTCTTCAAAAAAAAAGTCTACAGTACAAAAAAGTCTTTTCAAAGATACACATCTATTTTCTGTTCGCATAAATTAGTGGTTCCTCTGGTCAAGGAAACAGGATATAACAGAGCACGAAACTGATTACATTTCTTATTAACGAAGGTTTTTTTTTTCCCCCTTATGATCAAGCTCCAGGCTCCTACCACTTTAATGCTCATAAACAGTACAATTATTTAGTTACTCATGTTAAGCACATCTCATTTGTATTCCATATTTACTGACCCCATAAAGAACTCTTTGGAATTTTTTTTTAGGAATTTTGGAGAAAAATCGTTGTAATTGTAATCATCTTTTGAAATAACTCTCCAGTTTTGTTTTTTTTTTTTTTTTAGCTATAGCTATCTATAGTTTTTTGGTCTGTCTGTGTCCTCTTGATGAATAACATAGTCTTAAGACTACCATTAAGTGTTAGCAGCATGTAAAGGAATGGGAGAACAGATCTAGCCCATTCATCTGCTGTGCTCTTTTTGATCCTAGACAATAGCCATGATTGAAATAGGCACCCATGAGGCCTCGCCTATCCCAGCTCCTCTGAGCCAAGTCTTTGCCCATAGATCTATTGTTCTTTCAGCACACACACACACACTCACACACACACACATACACACACACACACACACACACACACAAACAAACAAAAATCGCAACCCTAGTATCAAATACCCAAACAATTACCGCAGCATATGTTTTCCTTCGTACCCTAAATTGCCGCATTAGGTCAGAACAGCAAGCTTTCATTTAATAAATAAATGAAACTCGTTTCCAAGTGCACAATTACCATTTCCACTCTGTGTGTGTGTGTGTGTGTTTTTCCACACCAGTCCCCTTAGGACTGTGGTAAAAGACTGTTTAGCATCCTTTTTCACTGTATACACAGTATATTCTGCTTGTTTGTGCTGCTGTGGTAACGAGTCCCCCTTGCATTGCTGAACCTGTGTAACGTAACAGCAGCAGCAGCATCAATTAGTCAAGTGTAGTTAAAGACACAGAGTAAAGCCAAACTCACTAACCCTCAAATGCACCCCCCCCCCACCCCCAACACACACACAAAGCTTTGAAGGCATGATTTGATCTGTTTATATAAAGGTGTTGGATTTTTATGAACACACACATATATACACACATATGTATATATATATATTTATTTATTTTTTCGTGAAGATTAATGCAATTTAAGAAAGCCTTTATATTGTGTATTCCATTTTTACAAACCAGACATCATTTAGAGGTCTTTTGCGTTAGGTCTAGCCCCTCTAAAGATACTGTACAGAGACACTCTCAGTGTGATTTTGTGAAATCGGTTTATATTATTCTACGCAGAGTTATAACAGAGAGAAGTAAACGCGAAGGATAAAATCTTAATGGGAGATCACATAATGCCCTTAAGCTGTTTTAAATACCATGAACTTAAACACTGAATAGCATACTAAGACCAAGAGTTCATTCTCCCCCCAAGCATCTTAAATCACAGCCAGCGTTTTCACTCTTTATTAGAAACCATTCATCTTGATGTGCATACTTTTCTATCCCCCTTTCGTTTTTATTTGTTTCCTAGCGGGGACGAGTTTATTTGTTTGATAGTGATAAGAGTTCCTTAAATCACAGTTTAAGTTGTACTTTTCCAATTTAGTGGTATATTGCTTTGGCATCCTAGGAAAGGCTTCATGCTTGGAGGGTTTCCCAGTTTAGAACACATTTGCCTGACATTGTGCTGCTGCAATAAGTCAAGCAGTTGTAAAGAGAAGATTAAAGACAAGTCGAAAATGTGGCTGCTATGTTCCCACAATGCTAGGCCATCAGAACTGACTATGGAAATGCACTTGTCACAGGGCTTGTTAAATATGCACTGCTCTGTTCATGTGACAACATGATGAGTGAGATCATGCCCAGTGCCCAAAGCAGTAGGCAAATTTTAAGACATGTCAAGTGCCTCAAAGCAAAGTTTGTTCTTTGAAACGCATAATCGTTCCTTGACCCAGCGTGATATTTGACAGTCATTTCATATCTTCAGCCAATACAACTACATTGGTTTTGGTTTTTAGTTTACCTGTGTTCATTGGTTTTAGTGCTTGGCTCAGTTGATAACAGGAACTGAGTTTAAAAGGATAAGGCATTTCAGTGTAAGTGCTTGCTATGCAAGTGGACTCTTTTCAAATAAACGTCTTTGTTCTCTTTTGCCTCCTTGCAGGTAGGGATGAGCCCTCCAGTTACATATGCACAACGTGCAAACAACCTTTCACCAGCGCCTGGTTCCTTCTCCAACATGCTCAGAACACACATGGGATTCGCATCTATCTGGAAACAAACCCATCCAGCAGTTCCCTCACGCCACGTATCACCATCCCGCCACCCATAGGTGCTGAATCCATACCCCAGTCTCCCCTCACCAATTTCTTAGGGGACAGTAACCCTTTCCATCTCTTGCGTATGACTGGACCCTTGCTCCGAGAACCTCCGCCAGGCTTTGTGGAGAACCGCCTGCCTAACACGCCTCCCTTTGTCAGCCCCCCTCCTCGTCATCACTTAGATCCCCACCGCCTGGAACGCCTTAGTGCAGAGGAAATGGGTTTAATCTCCCAACATCCCAGTGCCTTTGAGAGAGTGATGCGTCTCACGCCCATGGCCATGGAGTCCCAGTCTATGGATTTCTCCCGGCGGCTCCGGGAGCTGGCAGGAAACAATAGTTCCACCCCTCCGCTCTCGCCCAGCCGTGCCAACCCTATGCACCGTCTCCTCAACCCTAACCCATTTCAGCCCAGTCCCAAGTCCCCATTCTTGAGCACTCCACCACTTCCACCCATGCCCCCAAACAGCACCACTCCACCCCAGCCACAGGGCAAGTCCAAGTCCTGTGAATTCTGTGGGAAAACCTTCAAGTTCCAGAGTAACCTGGTGGTCCACCGAAGGAGCCATACGGGTGAGAAGCCCTACAAGTGTCAGCTGTGTGACCATGCCTGCTCTCAGGCCAGCAAGCTGAAGAGGCACATGAAAACCCATATGCACAAGTCTGGCTCTATGACTGGCCGCTCTGATGATGGTCTGTCCACTACCAGCTCACCAGAGCCTGGCACCAGCGATGTCACCGGAGAGGGGATGAAAAACAGAGATGGGGACTTCAGAGGCGAGGGCTTAGGACCTGAGAATGAGGAAGAGGAGGAAGAGGAGGAGGAAGAAGAGCTTGAAAATGAGAGTAGGCCCGAATCTAACTTCAGCATGGACTCTGAGTTCAGCCGTAACCGGGAGAATGGCTCCAAACCTCCCTCGGACGATAAGACCCTATCCTTGGGGAAGATGGTGGAGAATGTAGGGCTGAGTTCTATCCAGCAGTACAATAACTTGATAGTTGACAATCGGAAAAGGCTTCCTTTCTCAAAGAGGAGCTCGGATGGCCAACGGGACACAGGGGATGAGGACTCAGTGGTAGGGGAGATGGATCAGGTGGAACGGGCCACAGTGAATGGTAGGAACTGTGGTTCCGGCGACTCTTTCTCAGGCCTGTTTCCCCGAAAGCCCACCCCTATCACTAGCCCCAGCCTGTCCAACTCCTCCAACAAGAGGATCAAAATTGAGAAAGACTTAGACATGCCCCCAGCCCCCTTAATCCCCTCTGAAAATGTCTACTCCCAATGGCTGGTGGGCTATGCGGCGTCACGGCATTTCATCAAAGACCCCTTCCTCGGGTTCACTGACTCCAGACAATCTCCCTTTGCCACCTCCTCCGAGCACTCCTCAGAGAATGGCAGCCTGCGATTCTCAACACCTCCGGGGGACCTGCTGGACGGGGGCCTCTCGGGTCGTAGCGGCACAGCCAGCGGAGGCAGCACCCCACACCTAGGTGGGGGTCCGGGTCCCGGCCGGCCAAGTTCCAAGGAGAGCCGGCGGAGTGACACCTGTGAATACTGTGGCAAAGTCTTCAAGAACTGCAGCAACCTGACAGTGCACCGGCGCAGCCACACAGGCGAGCGTCCCTACAAGTGCGAGCTCTGTAACTACGCCTGCGCCCAGAGCAGCAAGCTCACCCGCCACATGAAGACACACGGCCAGCTTGGTAAGGAAGTGTACCGCTGTGACATTTGCCAAATGCCCTTCAGCGTCTACAGCACTCTTGAGAAACACATGAAAAAGTGGCATGGGGAACATTTGATGACGAACGAGGTAAAAATTGAACAAGCAGAGAGAAGCTAAGCCAGATTTTGCCTCACAATTCCTTGAATAAAAAAAAAAAAGGGGTAGCTCAATACTTTTTTTTTTTAAAAAAATCTCTCTTTCTTCCTTCCTTTCTTTGTCTCTTCATTTCTTTCTTTTTTTCTTTCTTTCTTCCTTGCTGTCTTTCTTTCTCCCTTTCTTTTTTTTCTTTTTTTGTTTCAAATAATGATTTGAGTTAATTTTATGTTTTTGCCTAAGAAACTGCCATCTGAGAAAACAAACAAAGAAACAATAACAACAACAGGAAATTGAATTTGTTGCCGGTCTAAACTGCCTAATGAGGCATTTTATTCTCAACATCTAACAGCAGATGAATTACACGGTAATATACATGGAGCCTTTAACTGTGCAATAATTTCTGTATTTATTGGATTTTGTAATGTTTTGGCATGTGCAGGTACATTTTATTTGATCCTTTTGTGATCTTACATTTTATTTTGATTGCTGGGATTTTGTTTTTAAAACCCAGAGGATATCCTGAGATTTTTTTTAGCATAACGGAATACCATTTGAGAAATCTTTAGGCCGCTGCTTACGTAAAATTGTATATTTAAGCTACAGATGTAATTTCTTGAAGAGAAGCCGAATTCAGTCTTCAAATTTTAAAATGGTTAACTTAGCAAGCTGGTTGTTTTATTATTATTATTATTATTATTATTATTATTATTATTATTTGTTGATAATACATGATAGCATATGAGCGGACAACAATCCTTAGACGTCGTAGCATGAACTGATTTTTTAACATGTCAGTCTAATTGGGTATGTAGCACTGAATGTCGGTTCTGACAGTAAATCTAAAGAGGGTTCTGGGACTCTCAAATCCTGCTTCCTCTACAGTTCATAAATCACGCAGGGGAAACTGTAAAAAAAACGGATTATCACAAGGGCAGCTGCTTCCATGTACCTTGTATCAACTCAGACAACGCTAGTTAAAAAAAACTCATCTTATTTATTTTTTGAGTTAGGTCACATCCAAACTGTTCATCCTCGGAGGCACTCCCGTTCCAAATCTATCCTTTAATGCAGTGCGTACACCACGTTTAATCGTCGCAAGACATTTCAAAATTACGTTGAGCAGCACAGTTTTAAATAAAGTGAAACAATGCGGTTCTATGGCTCTTAGAGTGGGTGCAAAAACATCTCAGGGTGAGTGGTGCGGCCTGCCTCTTTTGTTATCTGATTTCACCCTTTCATTAGAATGCAGCAGAACAGTCCAACACTCTCCTTTTAGCGCCATGCTCAGACTAATCCCCTTTCACTTTCCTAGCACTGTTCATTACACTGCCAGCTACCTATTAAAACTCATGAAATTACTCCATATTTTACATACGAGCAGCTTGTTATAATTGTATTCCCGTTAAGTCTCTCTGAGGAGATGCGACCTGGTGCAAAGAGTGAAATGGTTTCTAAACAGTCAGAGAAGGCTTCATGGTGCAGTCTTACAGTCACACACACACACACACAGACACACACACACACACACACACACACAGACATACACACACAGATACAGGCAAGGGTACATTATTCAAAAGTAGGACCTTTTGACAGCAGCATACCGCCAGTCTGTTCTCACATGACTACCCTTCATAATTCAAAGGCGCTATCTGCACACATGTCCTGAGTTGTGTTGTTTTGTTTTGGGGCTGGGTAAAAGTGGTTGCAGCTGTAGCGACTGTCACCTCTTTAACCAGATTAGAGTTTTCTTTTTTTTTTTCTTCCTTTTGTAAAAAAACAAAACAAAACAATACAAAACAATACAAAAACAAAAGCAAAACAAACAAAAAGTTAGATAAAATGAAAGCTTCGGTAATTTTTACAGTCTAATACAATGTTTATTATTTGACTTGAAAAAGCCCTATGCATTTTTTTGTAGATATATTTGTCAATCATTTTGGAAATAAATTTATTCTGTACAGTAAATCTGATTATATTGTTTGCCATAGTCAAAATATTTATGATGATGTTGATCTGGTTAATTTGGTAATGTCCCTTGTGTAACACTCACGGACAGTTATGCAGGCTAGCAAATTGCACAGTGGTTACAATGTCTGTCGTGATCTGTTGAGCATGTACAAAACAGTAAGACTATTTTTTTTTCTTTTCTGTCTTTCCTCTCATTCAGGACTTCCTGTGATGTGTAGTTGAACGCATTCTAAGAAGTAGCAACTCGCATAAAGAATGCACAGCTGCATTTTTGAGCTTTTCTAGACAAAACCATTGGTCTTCAGCAAGCAACACCTTTGCCTAAGTCACAACTCTGAGTCATTTTTTTTAGTTTACGCGCCCTGTGTCCTGCCTGAGGTATAAGCCACCCTGAATTAGAGAATAGAGGGAAGATCTTAATTGAAAGAGAAGAGAAAGAGAAAAGCAGCTCAGCAGATGACCCGCACTTTATGATTTGTTTTACACATAAAAATGACAACAAAAATACCCCAACCAAAAAACAACAAAAAAAAAAAAGAAAAAAAAAAAGAAAAGGAAAGAAAAAACACACGAAATAAATAAATAAATAAATAATTTAAAAAAAAAAAAAAAAAAAGCAGAATCGGCTTCTGAGCAAGAAATTACGTATAAATGGATCTACTCGGCCTTGCAAAAGGGAGCATCTGAGATTTGAGTGCCAGTGTTGTTAGGCTTGGCTTTCACAATGCTGGCACTATAAAAGTGAAATTAATTTATTTGGACAGTTTTTGTACTGCCATTCAATTTGACATGAGTGTGCCTTGAATACTGATCTTCCTATTTATTGTCTCACAAGACAAATGCAACACTTTTGTGAAGCAAAGAATTGAATAATAATAATAATAATAATAATAAAAAAAAAAGTCCATGTAATTTTAACCTGCTTCTAAAAATCAGAGACCACATACAAGAAGAAAAAAAATACGTTGATAAAGAGTAGCCAGCACAATATTAATGTGTCTGTGTGTGTATATATGTATGCATATGTACATATAAAGGCACAAACACACACACATTACAGACGTGTATATGTAAAATTCTTCACTTCAGGACAAGACTGCGTCCCTCGCTATGAACAAAAAAAAAATCAATGCCAGAGTGGATTGTTATGCCACAAATAGTCAAGGAAGAGACTGGACAAAAATCAGGAATAACATAAACTTAAAAGAGAATTTTAGTGCACTCTGTCTTAAATACGTTTACAGTATTGAAACAAGTACAAGGGTAAAATGATATTTCTGTGTATGTGTTTGAAACAAACAAGTATTTTTTTTTTCAAGTTTGCTCATAAAGTTTCTCTGAATGCCATAGTGGCTATGTGTATATTGGTTTTTTGGTGATGGGGTTTTAGTATATATATATAAATATATATAAATATATATATTACATTTTTTTTCTTGTTTACTGTAAAAGTATACCAGTATTTGTAATATTGGAGAATGCCTGGGCATTTTACAAAAATAGAAAAAAAAAATTGTTTTCGTTTTTGATTTTTTTTTTAATTATTATTTTTATTTTGCAGTCCATTTTAAATTGTGGGTCTCTAAAATGTTTTTTGTCACTGTAAGTGTAAAGTCTTGAGTTTTAGTAACTTTTTTTCCTGCCTTGGGTGTGAAAAAATAAAAAACAAATTTAATAATAATAATAAAAAAAAAAGGAATTGCAAACAGAACTCTGAGTGTGCTAAGGGGCTGGCTACGTAATGTTTGTTACATAAAATGTCCCTCAAAGAGTTTATTGAACATAGTTACTACTTTGCAGGAAAATACTGGCATTTCTGGTCTGTATCTATTTTCTCCTTCTGGAATGGATATTCTTAATGGCTGGATTAAAATACATGTCTAGGCACTTGCTGTCATTTTACTGGAGCTTGTATTTTTGAACTTGTATGCGCATCTTTTGTGAGAGAGGGTTGAGATGTACCTGTTAAGTCATTACGTTGATAAGAGGAAAGGTACAAAATAAAAACAAACAAACTTCGAAGAAAAAAAAAAAAAGAAAAGAAAAAAAAAAAAAAGAAAAACGACCACATGCTGCCACAGTATATATATTTTTTTTAATTTGGCAGGATAAAATGGTGCAAAAAGATTGGATGAATTTGTATTGTTGTAATGAACCTTATTGTACAGAAGGGATTAAAAGGTTGTTTGACAGCCTTTGACTGTAGCTACATATAAATGTTCTGTTCACTATTATATTGGTTGTAAATATTTTTTATGCTTACCAAGACTTTGTTTCTGTTCTCCCTCTTTTATTTTTTTCTTTAAGTTTTGTGTGTTCTGACTGGCACTGGCAGCGACCTGTTGACCCCTCACCCCTTTGATATTTCTTCTTCTTCTTTTTTTTTTTTTTTTTTTTTACTCTGAGTGTAAAACCTCATTCTCACCTGCAGACTGCAGGTCTTTTAGCATGAGAAGAATAGAGCACAAATACAAGCTGTTTCAATTGTCTAATTCATTACTGCTCATTTGTGTCATGATTTTGTTTCGGATAAGTAAAAAAAAAAACAAAAACAAAAAAACAAAAACAAAAAACAAACACACAAACAAAAAAAGACAAAAACATAGCAGGACAAAACAAACAAACAAACAAACAAAAAACTCCGATCTCATCCGGTGTGCCATTGTGAGTGACTAGACAGACTGGGCCTTCGGTCTAGCCTGCTGTTACAGAGAAAACTGTATCCGAATTCATGTCTCATCAGTCGATACCTGAAGAATGTTTAAACCTTAATGCTGACACAAACACGCATGTGAACATATGCATATGTGTGCACACTCCCCCCCACACACACACATACACACACACACACACAAACATATATTGCATCAATTCTGAAAAAAGCAAACCACACCGTTAACTTTGAGAGGATTTCTAAATACACAGCTGGGCCAAGCTCACTCCATATATATGGGGCTTCTACTATGTGTGTAGCTCAGATCAAAGCTCAACTTGCCTCTGACCAAAGGGTGCAATTAGAGGCTCTTAGTGCTACTAAAACTGACCACAATCATATGGACGCGTATCAATCAGCGAGACCCACCGTGTATATTTTAAAACTGCCCTCTGAGTTGTATCGCCCTCAAATCGATGTCCAGAAAAGGATTTCCTGAGAGGTGGTGGTTTTTTGGAGCACTTTGAGAGCTCTCTTTTTGGCCACACTGTCTGTTCATGAGCCCCGTAGACTCATCTCAAACAGAGTTTATCTACTGATTGTGTTTGCTTGTTTAAATCTAATTTTGTTTTGTGTGTGTGTGTGTGTGTGTGTCTGCATGCATGTGTGTGTAAGTGTGAGTGTGTGTGAGCGTGTTTGTGCGTGTGTGTGTGTGTTTGTGTGTGTGTGTGTGTTTCTTTATTTTTCACGTTCTTTCTTCTGAGCATTAGACGTTGCTGCCCCTTGGTAAGACTGAGATAACATTGGTATGCAGGTCTTGAATAAAAAAAAAAAATGCTTTGCTGCTGTACACTCTTCATTTGACATTCCATGAATTCAATTTCTTTTTTAAATGTTTGTATTTAACAATGATACAAGGTTGGGATGAACAGAAATCTGTACTTTTTGATATGTAATTATGTTCTGAAGCAAAACGGGGGAAAGGGAGGGGCTTTGATTAGGAGTGTTATGCTGTGTGTGATGTCACTTTATTTAAATACATGAATTGATTCTATAGGCCGTGGCTTCTGTTGTTTATGATGATTGTCTTAGAGAATTACAAACAGATCTCGCATTAAGCCTTGAGTCAGCCGATTTTGATTCTCTTTAGTAAATATCCGATCCAGTATCTTAATCTCTCCCTTCATGTCAACCACCTGGGCAGAGACTAAACTATGCCCAACAGTGAGATCAAATAGAAAACGTCAGAGACATTATCTCTTCAGGGCTTTTTTCGTGGTGCTTATACTTGTGTCGCAAATTTTTATTGTTTCCCTATTTTGGAAGTTACATTTCCAGGTGTTAAGGTGAATATTCCACACATCTGTGTAAAGGCCATAAAAAGTTGGAAAGCCACATTGAACTAAAGTAATTATAAAATTACTTTAAAAAAGGAAAGAAAAATGCAAACAACTGCGTAAAGCTCCAAAAGGTTTATACAAGAATTTGTAAGTATTTAGTAACTAGACATTCATCCACTTTTTAACATCTTCAGCTTTAAGTAAGTGCTTAGCCATGCGTGCTAAAGAATCATGAAGACTGGTTTCATGTGTGGGCAGATACTCTTATCTATCTATTTGTCAGTGTTCACGTGGCTGGTGGAGTATAGGGTGGGATGGGGTGGGGTGGGCGGAGGTTCAAATGCAGGGATGCGGGGCCCTTTGCAGGACCTGTCGAGGGCGGCTAAGCTGACTGACGATAGTCACTGCAGGCGCCCGGGTCCACAGCGGGCCCTTGACTGTGAATTAGCACCTGTCTTAGTTCCAATGCCATCATTAAAAGCCACTCATACTCAAGTCTCCTCGGTGTTAAAGAGCTCAGCCGCTCACAGAGCGCTGAAACATCAGCTAGCCTGGAAAAAGAAAAAAAAAAAAACTTCCATGTCTTTCCAAGCCCAACCTTAGGGAGGGAGGGGTTAAGAAGCTTCACACACTGAGAGGAGTTAGGTTTCATGTCCTCATTATACATCTTAAACATCAAGAGAAGAAGTAGCCCAGTTAGGGTGAATATCTACTCCAACTAAAATATAGAACAGGGCCCACTCTGTGACACTGGAAAAGAGACATACATACATACATGGCTCACACAGACAGTAATTGATATGTAATTGTATTTCTGCTATCATGAAATTAACTCACCCTAGTGATAAAAGTGATGAATGTAATGACCGAACTCTTTCATATACATATGTATAGTTCATTCAGAGACATAATGCTGTCTCTCCTTCTTTCAGACAAATTAGCTTAGCTGGACAGTGAAGCTTACACACCATGTGCACAACTGATTTTCTCACTTTCCAAACTTGAAGCCCAGAAAAAAGTGAATCAATAAACACAGAGGGGATCATTAAGCGTGAAGAGTCTCCCATGGGAATTTCACATATTTCTTATTTTGATTTAATTCAGTCTTTTTATTTCAATACTGGGGTAGGAGAGAGAGAGAGAGAGAGAGAGAGAGAGAGAGAAAAAAGTCCATGGCCACAATTAGTCCTGTCGAGACAGGATTGAGACAGACCAGTGCAAGTTTGGATTTGGCATCAGTTTCAAGGCAAGTGGGTAATTAAGCCTATCCCTGACTGGCCTGCTCTTTGAAGTACCCTGTAGGGGGGATTATTCCCACTGAAGGGGTGGTGGTGGTGGTGTTGGGTGAGGAGGAGCGGGCAAGAGAAAGACAGAAACAGAGTGAGAGAGAGAGAGAGAGAGAGAGAGAGAGAGGAGGGGAAGGAGGGGGGCTGGGTGGGGTGGGGTGGGGGGGGGCTTTTTTTCTCACACGTTGCTGCAAAGTCACATTATGCTTAAGATGACAGGACAGTGGTCAAGTTGAGAAACAGGGGTTTTCTGGATGTTATCTCAGCAGATTAAAAATATCTCATGTCTCCTACTTATCAAAAGTCCCAAATAATACACAGATTATATTACTAACTTAAAAGTGATAGCTGTCATAATCACACATACCATATATAAAAGCATGTATAATGTTATTTGCTGTACAGAAATATATACAGAAATAATGATTGCTGTGTAACTGTCATGCTGCATACTCTTACACATTATGATACAGCAATATACTGACTTTCCCAAACAGTGTTAATCACTGATTTATTGAATAGGCATATAAATGTGGACCATCTACATGAACATTTATGCAAGGTTTACTCACACACACACACACACACACACACGCACGTATGCACACGTGCACACACGCAGGTACACACACACATACACTCACACACACACACTCACACACACACACACACACACATATACAGATGACCTTTTCAAAAGGAGGAGGTGCCCTTCAACCTTTACTATATTTGGCTTTTCAAGCACTGATAAAAATCAGTGATTGAAGCATTTTGTGCTAAACTGTTAAATGAAATGAGAGAGGACAGTTGGACAGGTCATGGTCTGAAAGAACGACGTAAGTAGACACGACACAACTTGGGACAGCAGGAGTGAAAAGAAACGATGGATATGTTATTGTTCTCTGAGGAAAAAGATCATCATTTTTGTGCAGTGCAATAACACTTCAATAACTGAGACAAAATCTGCGCATAAAGAGTCTTTATTTGCCCCCCCCCCAAAAAAAAAAAAATAGAAAGAAAGGAAGAAAGACAAAGAGAAAGTTGAGAAGAGGGGAAATGAGGCCGTTGATATTTCATTTCATCTCTGTGACAGAAAAAAAAAAGGCTGTATTTCTATTTCTAAGTCCATTCATATGATAACAAGAGAAGCTTGTCTTTAACTCCAAAAGACCTTTTGTGTCTGTGTGTTAGCAGCACAATACTTTTAGGTTTCTTGCTATGAATACATTACTTCAAAAAATTTTTAAATGTATGAGTGCAGTCTCTGAAGACTCGCTGATGTGTCTGAATAGACCATAATACACCTTCTCATTTATCTGGTTCTGCTCACGTCCGTTACATAAACAGTACGCGGATTATAAGATACACATGGGTTATTCAAAGGGTGTGGAATTATTTTTGCTCAACCTGTCAGAATTTGCAGGCCTTGCCTCTCATTAAAAGGCAACTTCAAAATGACTTAAGCTACAGTCTTCATCTTAAAGCTCAAGTGCTGACAGGTACAGTGCGTCTTTAAGCTTCAAGATCAACACGGTTATTCTCTTCTTCAAAATCCCCCCACGGATCCTCAAGTGATGTCCCGGGAATGTACCATAAGGAGGAAAAGGGAGGGGGGAGGAAAGGGGGCAGCAGTACGTATGACAAGAGTTTCACTGGACAAGGGGAGAAAAAAAAAACAAAACTTTTTTTTTTTTTTTTTAACATGTACCTACTGCTCGGGGGAATCGGGGAAAGTGAGGGGTCTCACTTCATTACGGGATCAGAACAAAAGTCTCGGAGGAGGGTCTCTCAATGAGAGTGTCATGGCAAATCAGAGGATTCCCCAGACTTCTCTTGTAATTATTACCATTATTATTCACCCCAACTCGTCCTTATCCAATTGATTGGCATGGCTGTTTCATGGATGTTTCCAAAACCTTCTCTCCCTCATTTCTCTTCCTCATCACATTGCCCTCTGACAGTTCGAAAAGCATGACAAACGACAAGAAAACCAATCAGAGAAAACTAATCAGTCTGATGCTTGACAAATATAGCATTTCAAGCTGCAGCTATCCCAAAATTATAGGTAGCGTGGGAATTTCTGCCCAGAATATTTAAATGCCATACCAAAACATTTGAATGAGCCCTGCGGAACCTTTTGAATCGTAATATAATTGGAAATATTTGCTTATAATTATGAAGCTGCATACTGCATTGCAATTGTATCACTTAGTGTTGTTTTAATATTTGGCATCAGTTTTGAATCAAAGATATTTTTCTTTATCAGAGACACCTTGTCGGTTCATCACTTTATTTTAACAGAAACAACAACCACAGCAGCAACAACAACAACAACAACAACAATAATAATAATAATAACAATAATAATAATAATAATATATCCATCCACTTTGAACTAGGGGAGACTGCTCTTCGTTGGAAAAAAAAGTGCAACTGGGGAAAAAGAAAATGGGATATTTCTTAGAGAATTCCTCTAACCACATACACTTGCAGTCACTCAAACTTCACATTTTTGTGTGTGTGTGTGTGTGTGTTTTTTTCCCCCCTCTTTCTTAAGTGACAACGGGGTGAGTTCTTTAAAAAAACTGTGCTGTGAGGAACTGAAAGCACTGCTGAGGTGCGTGGCGTCTTTTTGATATTCAGATTTGCCTGCCTACACAGGGCATTATGACACATTTGGATGATCGCATTGTGGGATTAGGAGGCTGCCTTGTCATTTTCAACAACAATACTGCGATTTAGGGATGCTATTTCTCACAGTGCGCCTCGCATTAACGCCGGGCCCAAAGATTTACATAAATCTTTGTCTTAAGATGAAAGAAAAGGGTTTGAGACAATGAAGTTAAGCTTTCGAGATGGTAAAGGAAGTGTATATGTGTGTGTGTGTGTGTGTGTACTGGGGGACTAGGGGTTTGGAGGGGAGAAAGACGGGGGGAGAGAGAGAGAGAGAGAGAGAGAGAGAGAGAGAGAGAGAGAGAGAGAGAAAAGCAGAGAGAAAAAGAGAAAAGGAGAGAGCGGTTTTAGTCTAAATCGCCTTTCCATACTGTTGATACAAAGATACATTATGCCTTCTTTTCTATGTCCTCATCATAAAAAAAAAAAGAAGGAGAAATGAACAGGAGAAGTAAGCATTAGCTCTACAGTGTGAGGGAGAAAGCAAGAGAAAAGTGCTGCATTCAGAGCTGATTTAGTGGTGCGTCTTTCACTGAATTGCTATGCTCCTTAATCTTATTGCCTGTAGCAGTCATTTTGAAAACTGACCTAGATTGTTGCACCACCGCGTGCTGATTGGATTCATCCCACATGATTGTGAATTGGTTTATATTAGAGCCAAGAGATTGGATCACGATCTGACCACTGTCAGAGAGGGTTTTTCTTTTTTTTTTTTCTTTTTTTTTTTTTTTTTTGAAGGTTACTGCAAAGATGGAGATTTCGCAGAAAGGCTTTGAATTACTGAAACGTTATCTTCTAAAATGCTTTAGTTTCTGAAACGTACCTACACAATTTCCATTTTCTCTTTTCAAAAACGTAATTACGTTAATATGCTATGAACATATTTTCTGATCTTCACATTCTGTCGTCTGCATGCTTTGTTTAAGGCAGACTCTTTTTTTGTTGACAATTATAATGGTGTCTGAGGACAATAATTGCAGAGTTTTGTTTTGTTTTGTTTTTTTGTTTGTTTGTTTGTTTGTTTGGTTGTTGTTTTTTTTTTGGCTAAGGCAATGGCGATTGGTTAATCAATCAGTTTCTTTTTCCACCGCCTGATCATTGTTTATGAAAAACTGTCAGAAACGAAATCTGAACTGTACATTTCTTTTTTCCTTGCCGGATACACTCCTGATTTTTCCATCGTGTTGCATGGAATCGGAATACCAGACTCCATCCTCAGAGCTTGGCTTCCACATGGCTTTCTCTCTTTCTTCAGACTCGCAGTTTTACTGATCTAAAATCTTCAGTACTTTGAACTTGAACATGAATGGAACATTACAGAGACCACATCAACAAAGCATTAAAAAGCAGAACATGCAAGGTATGCATTGTCTGCCCTGTGGTAATTTCAACTACAGGTTGTCCAGAGCATGTGTAATATCAGGACAGAGCAGGCTCCATATGTCCAGCATATGATTGGATGCAGCACTGTTGCTAAAAGCAAGAGTGACAGAGCTCTGGCGTGGCAACACTTTGGTGATTATAATTCCAACAGAAAGGTCATTATTTATTGCTGCCTCCAACCCTCCCCCCACCCCCCTTCTTCTCCCCCCATTCTACCCCCCTGCAGCATGCAGTGGTGCCCATCCCTCAGTCTATGGTAATAAAATAAACAAATGACAGTGGACTGACGGCCCACCTTGAACCACTGAAAAAGGTTATTTACATCTCTGGAAACTTACAATCAGCCCGCGCTAGATCACTCAGCCCTGACAGCCAGGACAAGCTGACATCAGATAACAACAGAGAGAGAGAGAGAGGGGGAGAGAGAGAGAGAGAGAGAGAGAGAGAGAGAGAGAGAGAGAGAGAGAGAGAGCACAAGGGGGGGGGGGGGTTTGGGGAGTGTGATGGCGATAGGAAAAGAGAGGGAGAGGCAGAGAATGGGGTGAAAGAGAGAAGAGGGAGGGGGAGAGAGAGAGAGAGAGAGAGAGAGAGAGGAGGAGAGAGAGAGATCTCCTCTCCCCACTTTGGCGGTGTATGTGGCAGCAAAGCTCAGGGATGTTTTTGTTAATGCTGTTGTTGTGATCAGTTCCCAGGGTCTGGAGTCCTCAGCAACATGACATTGTAATCTCGGCCATGTTTTATTTATGGACCTTACTGAAGCAGATAACGGCTGTTTTAACAAACAAAGATGATTGCTTCAGGGGCCACTCGCTCGTCCTGAGGTAATTAAGACAAAGTAGCTCCCAGGGCCAGGAGGCAGGATTCATATGACCAGGCAGCTATTATTTCCCTTAGAAAGAGAGAGAGAGAGAGAGAGAGAGAGAGAGAGAGAGAGAGAGCGAGTGAGCACTAACGAGTGAACAAGAGAGGGAGAGAAAGAGAGAGAGAGCTGTTCTGGGCGCACATAAAAAGAGTGCATTCGATTCAAAAGGTCTTTTGTCATGTTTTATCTGTGCTTAAACGTCCCAGCCATCACCAACCTATCAATAAGCTCCAAAACTAATGAAATATAAAACACAAGCTCGACCCCATGTGGAACCTCACTGACACGCTCCAGATAAAGGCAGCTGGGCCCAAAGTAAGTGGCCCAATTTATACACATGATATGATATGAGCTGCGTTCAATGTGCGTGTGTGTGTTTATAGAATTTAGTTGTGGAGGACCATTGGGTTAAATGACAGTTGGACTAAAATTTGAAAGCTAAAGGAGTAATCTTTAAATTCGGTGTGCTGTGTATAAAATCAAAGATTCTGAAAGACAATGAATTGG
>NC_044495.1:10744710-10902210 GCF_902362185.1 Chanos chanos
TGCCATGGGTCATACTAGAGGCACTATTGTTAGATCGCCAGCTGAAATGTCGACATGCAACGGAAAATGACCTTAATGAAAATACAGCTCTCTTTTTACCTCCACTAGATAAATTTCATTGACATACCCTGCAATTATCTTGGTTTTTTGCCGTAAAGATGGAAGATGCTCATAACTAACAAATGCCCTGATGTGAAACTCGGGCAAGAGTCCAAGAATACATTTCCTGTTGACTCAGCTTAGCTTCAAAGTGGCCAGGTCTTTTTACACAAAGTCTTTTTGCACGCACCTATGACAAGCTGACGTTCCAGTGATTTTAAAGCACAGAGACTCCCTTTGTATTCTATAAAAGCTGTACAAGGCGAAGGTCTTGGAGGTCTGTTCAGAGGAATAGACGGGAAGAAATACAATTCTATCAAAAAAGAGACTGTCAATGGTTTGCTCCCTCTGTGAGTGCTGAGGGATGACCAAAATGACAGGCCTTGGAAAAACCAGGACTCCATTGAGCTGGGTGTTCTTTAGGCTTGTGGCTTAAGCCATACCAGACTGTGTGTGTGTGTGTGTGTGTGTGTGTGTGTGTGTGAGACTGGGCTGGGTTGGCTCCATTCTCTGTATTAGTTACCAAACAACCCTACAGAGGGCAAATTCTCTGACCAATCTATGATCAAAGACCTCCAAATGAGTGAACTGGCAACTGTAGCTAAAGGGCTGATATGATTCATCTCTCATCCAACACGGGAGAGAGTGAAGCCTGGTAAACAGAATGCCTGTCATGGCAGAACAACTTAAGACAACAGTGCATTTGAACTGCTCAGCCTTGTTTCACGTAATGCACTTGCTTGTCATTATAAACATGTCAGAGTCACTCACATCTGAACCTCTTTAGTTTGTTAAGCACAAACTATTACTTTGATTAAAATGTGTGGTCGTAGAATATTGCTGAGTATGCTCACTGTTGAAAGCGTAGAGGAGCTTATTGATTTTTTTTTTTTTTGTCTGTTGTAAACCACCATACCCTAGAGGTATCGCTCAGTCCGTTTCTCCTCTCAGGGGGTTCAGATGTCATATCAGTCTGACTGTAATCAGCTGCCACCCCTTCATTTATAGTATGGAGGGGATCAACTGTCCAACTATGGACTGTGGAACTTCCAAAAGCACAGACTCAAACAGTGTGTGTGTGTGTGTGTGTGTGTATGTAGTGTTTATGTGTGCGTGTGTGTGTCTGAGACCTAGACACAGATGGGTTTAGATTGCCATTCTGTCTGAACTGCTCTGACCTGTTCCAATGGTTTACATACCTCGCAGAACCAGCCTGCTCGCCCGAGGGCCAGACAGCCAACGAAACTTTAGAGTTTGCTCCTCCCTCTACCACCTTCAGCAGAGAAAAGAAAAGAGAAGCACTTTTCCCCATTCGATATGACCACAGATGATGGTTTAGATCTGGTCACAGAAAGAAAGAAAGAAAGAAAGAAAGAAAGAAAGAAAGAAAGAAAGAAAGAAAGAAAGAAAGAAAGAAAGAAAGAAAGAAAGAAAGAAAATTCTGAGGCCTCATTCAATCTGACTTCACTTGAGCTAGGTTCAGACAACTAGTGCGAAGCCCTTCACCCCTTCTTTCAGTGCCAAATGAGCTGATGAAAGACTTCTGATGGAGGAGTGGAAAAAAGGGAGGGTATTAGGGGGACGGAGGGGGACAGGGGACGGGGGAGGGATGGGGGGGGGGGGGGGGGGGGGGGGTGATGGGTGGGAGTTGAGGGTGGCCAATTTTATGTCAATCTCCTGATTCTTCTCGATAAGCAAAGCGCACTGCCTAGCTAAACCCAGTCCACAACCTGTCCTTATATAAATTTATTTTAATTCATGATAATTTTTTTTTTCACTTTCGTTGTCTGAATAGTGAATTACCATCACACGTTCTTTCCCTCCATCGCTTGCATATGTGCGTCAGAGAGATAAGTTGACCTTTTGGAAATCACAGTCCGTGATCAGATTGAGCAGTTATTGCAATATTCCCATGTAGCAAGATTAAAGAAAAAAAGGGCATTTTGTGAATGCTTTGTGGTATTTGTACATATTGCACATGCTATTAAAGGGACAGTTCCCTGTAGCATATTGAGGTTTAAACAGGAGCCCCCTCCCCATCAAAGCATGCACATACACACACACACACATATGCACATACACACACACACACACACACACACACACACACACACCACCATCGCCACCTTTCTCACTCTCAGTACATCGCATACCATTTTCACTGGCTGCAACAACATTCCTGAGGAACAAGACCAGACAGTGGTACAGTGATTTAATAGAGTCTTGTATTTCTGTAGGGGAAAAAAATGCTTGGTTGACAGGCTCAAGAATTTTTCATTTTACTTTTTTGGTCTCAATATGAAGGCTTCTATTAATGTGACGATGAGAAACGGAGAGAGAGAAGGGAAAAAAAAAAAGATGAGGAAATTGCACACTTGAGGGCAAACAAGCTGGTTTATGGTTGCCAATACACAAACATTAACTGAGACGCAGTGGAAAGTCCTACATTTTAAGAATTATGATGCAATAGGGAACTCTCTGTGAGTTCTACCCCTGTAATTTTCCTCTCAGAAAGGAGACCAAATCACGGACTATTGCGAAAGAACTGGGTCTAACCAGTGCGCGTAGGGTTAATACGGAAATCACTGCGTGTGATATTGAGATCTGAGAGGGTGACTTGACCCCAGCCAAGCCATTTCTGGTATTATATTCAAAGTGGGCCACGATGGGTCAAACAAGCAGAGGTATTGGAATGAAGGTTTACTCAGGTGGACCATTAGTCTTCATAATAAAAAGCATCCCATGTCTGCAGCTTCTATGTCTATTAATATTCACTCCCTCTGCAATCTATTGGTGTTTCCCCTTAGTCAGGCTGTCCCAGAACAGCATAACCCCAAGATCTGCCTCCCATAATTAGAGTGATAAATAGATAAGGATTCTTTTTTTTTTTTCTTCTTGAAGGGTGAAACCTACATCCAGGTCATTATCATGTCTGAAATTGGACACACACACACACACACACACACACACACACACACACACACACATATTCTAGTCCCTTCAAATTCGTGCCCCCCCCCCCTTTTTTTTTTTGCTCTTTCTTGATTGGAACCGTAATTATATCATAAAACCAACAAGGGCAGAAACTATTGCTAGCCTCTGGAATCCGCCCTTCATCGAGTGTGGACTTGTTTAATTGCAACCTGCCTGATAGTGCTGTCTTACTCTGTAGCAAATCTGTGGTTACTTTGGAATGTGCAAGTGTCTGTGTTTATGTATGAGGGGGAGGGTGGCTTTGGGGGTGGGCTGAGGATGGTATCCATGTCCTAGAATTTATTTCTAGCAACCCACACATGTAGATCAGATAAAACTGCAAAAAAAAAAAGAAGAAAAAAAAAAAGAGCACAACATCCAGAAGCAAGTAGGTAGCTGATGCTTAATATTCTCCCCTTAAGGAAGAACCGCTAATGAAGTTATCAGCATTAAATTACACATTTACTGGTCATTATTGAGATTACATCCCCTTTTCAATATGCTGCTCCTTGGACGTATTGTATGGCTTCAGGTTTCTCACAAATATTCGTCCTGATGCTGTCAAATGTTTTGTAAAAAAAAAAAAAAAAAAACTGCAACAACAACCGAATGACAATGTAAGGTACAGCATTATCGGGAATCAGTTGGTTGATTTCATCTGCAGGTTGCATGTCTTTTGTCACCACCACAGTGCATCACACTAACAAGAAAATAAGTTGCTAAACTCTGTATGGGTCTGTTTTTTGGCAGGTAAGCTGTCGCCAGAAGGTGTTGATTAGTTGAGAGGTGTTGATTTAACGCTGAAAATAGCAGAAATTTAGAAGGAAATAAGGGGCACATAATCCTTGGACAATCAACAGTGCAGGCAAAATTGATGTCTGGTTGAATTCTATATAAACTTCTCATAAATTCAAACTTTTCATTGTAATGTTCACTGTCTGTTTCATAACAAACCTGTCATAAATCCTCATTTAGAATTTGCATTTCTAAGTGTTGAAATGCAGTCCAAGTGTTGAAATGCTGTTTTACAGTATTTTTTTTTTTTTTTTTTCGTTTTTTGTTCGCGTAAAAACGACTGAACAGAAAAATAAAGTACCGGAATGAAACCCTCTGTCATAACACTATTGTAATGTTTGTGTTGTGACAATGTCTAAGTAGATTCATTAATTTCATTAGCATCAAAGAGCTCTTCTCACTGTCTAAGAATTCTGTGTATTTACCAAGAAGACAATGGTGAAACCTGAGAAAGAGGAATCATATGTACAATTTTATCATATACAATTTTATGACATGAAGCAGTTTATAGTCAAAATGATATTAAAATGCAGGCTCAAGCTAATGAAATACTCACATACTCAGGGCTGAAACGGCAGAAGCCAACGAAACGTATTGTTTGCATTCCAGCTGGTAATGGAAAGCATTATCCAAATATTCAATGACTGCACTACGGCCCCATGAGCTATTGTGAATTTGCATTCGGATCCTCTTCGATAAATGGACACTGAACATTTGAATAGGCCAAGGGCCAGTGAAATTTTGCCATGAAAATCTGATCTTCTGCATACGGCTGGTGTTGCCTGATGTGACACGTTGACGTGGATTTGAAGTGGCTGTAGTAAACATGTCACGCGGAGGACTCGTCTTAATTTAGTGAAATATCAATTATTCCCTAGACATTACGAGGCATTACTCACAGTCATTATGACACTTCCTGATCTCAGACATCTGAAAGCAGAAAATGCATAATCCTTTCATGACTACACATATCTCTTCTACAAGGTTCCCCATGGCCAGAAAAAAAAAACACCAACTATGAGCTATTAGATGTTGTCACTGGAAAACACAAGGGGCAGCTTTAATACCGTTGAGTGAAAACATGGTGAATTAGATATGTAGATTTGGTTTAAATAGGACCAGGTGTAAAATGCTCTGTTAAGAACGAAGGAGTTGGGGATGATCGTTCACCATAAATAAACATTTCTGGGAGGAAAATTTGTGATGGACAGAGATAGGAAGAAAACAGGACAAGGGGAGAATACAGTCTACACACAAAACTCATAACAAGGTAAGCACACACAGACCACGCAGCTGCCCCTTTGCATTCTCAGGCACATTTTGATGAAAACGGACGAGAAAACAAAACACAGTCTTAAAGAAGCAGCTCTGATAGAAGCTTATGTGTGTGTGTGTGTGTTTGTGTGTGCCTTGCCCATAAGGGTCTCCATATGGGCTGTTCTTTTTGTGTATGTGTGTGTGTGTGTGTGTGTGTGTGTGTGTCAGTGAGGACCAGGGTCCTTCATCATCCTTTCACCTGCGCCGTGACAGATGGACGGAGAGAGGCCTGCACCAGCCATAATTGCCCTTTTCCCTGCGTTTGTAGTGGCACGGTCCTCAGGTTGACTGGGTCCGCTCTAATTAAAGTGCTTTGAGAGAGGGAGTCGGGCATCTGGTCACTGCCATTTCCATTCGGACTCACAAAACAGAGCCGCTGAGACAATGATAGCCAATTATGTGCTTTATTAGAAAAAAAAGAAAAAAAGAGGGGGACCTTGGCTGGTAATCATTACGGAAGATAGGGAAGCGTCGGTGTGCTCTCATTCAGACTGTACGCTGTTCCAAGGAATTGTAGGCAGCCGGGGCTTCACGCTGAATGGCCACGCAATTCACGTCACACTACCCCAGTAATGAGGGAGGGTATTCATTTTAGCATTTGTATAGTGAACGCGGAAGAAAAGCAAATGAAAAGTTTATGTAATGTGATTTGCTTTGCATTACAATGGATACATTTCCTCACTCTGAAAGCATTTAGTGCATTAATGCCTGCTTAACACTGAAAATGCAATAGAGCAGCATATGCAACTAAAATCAAGAATTTAACATATAAATCAGGGTAAAAATACATTAACACACAACAATAGTATACAAATAATCTTAAACAATTGTAAGGACAGTTGCAAGGTTCAATCACTGGGCACAGCAAAGATCTAAAGTGAATATGAGGGACTGGTAAGTGCAGAATGGGGGGAGAACCTGAGAATACGCTGTACTTAGTGAACTGGATTCAATGCAGACACAAGTGCAAATAAAGCTTACAGTAAACATTTATTTAGGACAAAGCAACCTTTAGTGAAGAAACTTTCTCATGAAAGTGGTTAGGGTATTGCTCAAGGTTCATATTTGTGCTCTGAGTGATAATCTGTTTTTCTTTATTCTAATCATGATCAAGGGCCTCCGTTTGCTTATGGAAGGCACAGGCAAATGTTAATCTCATTTAGAGGTGCCCTCCATTGTGCTCTGTTTTTGATAACAAAATTAAAGCACTGACACTGTTACAGACTAAAGCCTGTGACCACCGATTACCCTCTGCCTGCCTACTGTAGGATACTTCACACACACACACACACACACACACACACACACACACACACACACACACACACACAGGTATAGAGAGAGAGAGAGAGAGAGAGAGAGAGAGAGAGAGAGAGAAAGAGAAAGAGATAGAAAGATGTATTTTCATGATAATGAACGCATGGCTTGGAGTGCAGGTTGAACTTAATTCTGTGTGTCACTACTCACAACAACAGGAATGACAACATGTGAAATACACTCTCCGGGGTCCTAAAGCCATCCTAATACAGGGCACGCAAAACATACTGAACCTATCCATCGGCCGTGTCTATATGTCCCACAGGTGGTGGTGCCTCCAAACTTCCCTGTAGTTTCTTTTCAACCAGACATGGCCATTAAACAACCTCCAGGAATGCATTATTCACATTCTTATCAAGTACCGAGTATCCATTCTTAAAAAGACAACCCTGAAAATGCATTACTGCATTGTTTTCTCACAGATTGTTTGCTTAATGTCCTCCGTGACAACGGGGGATACAAGCATTTAATCAATAAATTAGCAGGGATGGCTATGCAGAGTGAGGCCGGAGGTCAGCAGATATAAAAACACATCTGAGATATGCAAAGAGACGGAGTATAATAAGGGAGAGCAATAACGGGTTGGCGGGTAATTTGCTTAGTAGCACGTCGCGTGCTGGAGTGTGGAGAGAAGGAATTGGCTGACACTTTGAGCAGATGAGTGAGGGTGACCTCCCATGATAATTTGACATTTCTCTCTGGTGAGGGAGAGGGAGGAGAGGCCCGTTCTTGACTGGAGGCTGGCAATCGTTCTAATGGACAGAGGCACCCAGGTAAGCCCTCACATCTTGACCTAGCTATGCAAGTTGTCCATGGTGAACTTGGCAAAGAACCAAGGTCACGGGAGTGACAAGGATGTGGACAGTAGAATAGAGGCTTCAAAAATGCATTTATCTGATTAATTCATCTTGGAGAATTTATTGATCTCTCAGGAAGCCCTGGAATTGCTGTCAGGGACCAGCTCTGAGCTCTGCAAACTGCTGCGTTCATCCTATATGTAGATTTTATGGTTTTGACACCTGTTGAAAAGACTCGTTCATGTGCAGGGTGGGATTTTTTTTTTGGGGGTGGGGGGGTGGGGGGGGGTGAAACCTGTTGGTTTGGGTGTCCATACAAAGTGTGCTCCAGAATTTCACAGCATTTGACACAGGTGAAATAAATGGGATAATAGTCATAAATTCTCACCCTTCTTTCACAGATGGCATCTGTCACAGGGTCCGAATAAGTGAACATTAAATCAAGTTCATATAAATCTTACAGTCACACTGGTCGCTCAGAGACTTCAGAGGTCCACTGAGTGATGTTGTGTGTGTGTCAGGCTGAACCCTTTGGAACGGGCTAACAAATGATAAATATCACTAATCTGATTTCTTCAGATCAATGTATTTAAGTTATCTGATATTGTTAACAATAACCAAAATCCTGTATGTTGCAGAATGGTAATATTTTAAATATTTATTGTGGAAGTCAGCTAAAATGCTTATTTATCCTAGTTTTTACTTTAGAAATGCTAGATTTATTGTTAAATGTGTATCTGTTTTGTAATGGTCACAGAATTGTAACAACAACAACAACAACAACAATAATAATACTAGTAATGATAATAATCTATCAAAGAAATAAATAAATTAATGACGGTACCATTGCTAATGTTAGAAAACGTTCATTAAAAATATGCAAAGATTAAAGTTTTGATCATAGATAACTGCTTCTGAGATAATTATAATATGGTAACACTGAATTTCACACGGATTTTTCTGATTTACCTTGATGAAGGTGACCTAGTGCTTGTTTTGTGTGCGTTCTGTTACAGTGGATCAAGAGCAAATCAGACCAGATGAAATATATACAACATTCAAATTGGATTGCATGGCTTCTTAAACGAAAGCAAATCATTTCATGGCTAATGCGCTTAATTGAAGAAAATAATTCAAGATTTCCACTCGTGCTCTTTGCATAACATTTAGATGGTGGGAGTTACTACTCTTGATCAAGAGGATTTGCCGCTGCAATTTTTTTTTTTCATACATGAAATTAAAAGGAAAGTCTTTCTGTGGTTAACCTTGCACTGTTTCAATTATGAAAGTAACTCTGTGAGTGCATTCTTCAGTTAGCAAAATGAGGCCATGACTTCCTTATAAAAAAAAAAAAAAACAAAAAAACTTCATGAGTGTTTTCCGTACATGCATTTATTTCTCTTACAGTGTGAACATGAAGGAGAACTGTGGTACATTTGGTATCTGCATACATGAAACATTCCACACCTTCATAAAAAATCTGTTTGGTAACATCGTTTGATTAGGCAAGGACATATGTAAAGTGCATGTTAAGAATGAAAGAACAGATAAATAAATAATTGAATATATAATTAAATAATGAATAAATAACCTCATAAAAAAAAAAAAAAAAAAAAAAAAAGCTGATTGATGTCTTTGGATGCAGACTTTCCTAATGGAGCTGGTTTTGACAGTGATTGTGAAGGCCCATTTAACAGCTGATGTTTTGTTATGATTGGACATGTCACTCTCCCGCCACTGATTAAAAAGAGGCACAAAAAACCCACCCAAATGTGCCCTGCGTTCCAAGTCTTCTTCTTTTTTGCCTCAGCAAAACGATGAGTGCATATTATTTTGTCAATCCTGAGCAAACGGTGACATTCAAGGAGATGCCATAGATGAGAAATGTCCTGTTCTCCCAAAGAAAAAGGGGCTCTTTTGAGCAAGTTTACCATTAAAAAAAAATAAAAAAGAGAGATAGAGATGCGTCAAGATGAAGGTCAAATGCTTCGTTTTGTTAATTTTTTTAATTATTCGTCTGATTATATAGTGAAGATGAATGGGATCAAATGAAAGTCTGGAAGTTGAAGTTAAATATTTAAAATGCAAGTGGCCGATGGAATCCACAGCTAAGTACAGAAAGCGTAGTTTTAGTTAAGTAAGACAAAAACCTTGGACAATGTATGGAACACAGCAGGAAAAAGTGGTGGACACTGGAAAAGCATACTTGTTCTGAAAGCTTTTTTTTTTGTCATTGGCAGAGAAGTAAACAAGAAACTGACCTTAATAAGGTATCCTTTTACTGCTACATCCAAACTACACACACCTATAAAACTGAGGTGGAGATAGCTATCTTAAATATTTTACACACACACGCACACGCACACACACACACACACACACACACACACACACACACACACACACACGTATGTAGTACCCTGAAACTCCTTCAGCACTTAAGTAGTCTTGGCCTGGAATTTCAAACAATGCACTGCCTGTATGCGGCTGTCTGGTGCTTCTCACAGACACACTGACAGGTTGAGCACCATTGGCCTTTCACACGCACCATATGGAGGAGTGGACCAGATAGCAGGGGTCTGCTTTTGTTCTGACTACCTCCACCTCCTGCACCGACTGGCTAAACTCCCAGAAAAGTAAGACAGAGTGGGCCGAGATTTTCACTCATCCTTTGATGCCCCCTCGCTAGACCCAAGGGATAAAGCATTGTGAGGAACCCCAACAGACGGTGGTCTGGAGGGGTCGTGTTTTTAACTTATTTTGGGGTTTGAACGAACATGTTGTCAGTACTGCTCACAGAAGTGCCAAAAACTCTATGAGTCAACACATTAATATTTTCCTGTATGAAGCATACGCATGGAACAAGCAGCTAATTGTTTTGCATTTGCATTTTAGAGATGGGTTTTATTTTGTCACATTTTAGACCACACACTCGTGTACGGTCTGAGAAGAGAAATGAGAGGAGCAGCATGTGTACTGAGTAGCCTAGTAGCTGCAGAGGTTAGCTAAGTGTGGGGAATCTTTGCGATGGCTTCTCCTCGTTACTGGGCCACTGTGTCTCTCTTGTGGGTTTGAGGAGCTGGTGTTCAAGCAGACATGGCCAGACACTTGAGATGGGCCTCTCACCCTACACACGTTGTTCTGCCTGTCACTGAATGAAACAGCCAGTGAAAGGGCCAGGGAGCAGGGAGACCTACACTGAATATAAAATTTACCAGTCAGTTGGGGTGCTTGGCAATCCACCAAAGCTTTAAAGCTGCCAGGTGATTCAGCTTTTGTGGTTCCATTTTTTTACCTTTTTTTTTTTTCTTTGGTCAGTGGCAATAATTACCATTGAGCCTGTAGGTTTCAGATAATTAACTGAAAAAATATCTCTTCGGTATGAAATCAAAATGAAATATTTGAAAACAAGTATTGTGTATTAGTATGAAAACAACCTTGTCATACACTGAGGTCAATTCTTGTCCGCAGAGTACGCTAATAAAATATCTGAGATTGTCTCGAAAATTGAAAATCACAAGAATGTCTCACAGCTGTCCATAGTGTTTTAATATCACATTAATAAAACATTTGTATCATGCAGGAGAAAAAAAATCAGACATTAATACAGGGCAATTTTAGAGGCAGCGAGCTTGATACAGCACAGCCCTGTTTTGTCATAGTCGTTCTTATTCTATAAATTTTGGAACTGCAGGCATTGTCAGCAGAGACAGAATGATATTTTCTTTTTAAAATTAAAAAGACAAATGGCGGGTTTGGGGCAATAAAAGGGCTTTGGCGGGAAATGATTTTTGGGGCCACATTTGACATCATTTATCCTGTTCAAAAAGCCGTGATTCTGCGTTGGGGTGTGAGAGCGTGCGAGGTGGGCGGGAAACAGGAATGAAAGGCAGACTGAGACAGAAGTTGGATGTTAATACAGCGATTGCCCAGAGATTATAGCAGGTTCAGGGAGATTCAGTCACCAGATTTAAGTCTCTGCTCTGTTCTGCTGGTAACCATGCCAACTGCACTCGCAACCTATTAAAAAGCTCTGCATCTGAAAACAGGGACCTTTAAAAGCCAAAATGGTGGTTTATCACTCCCAAAACAGGCTAAGCTTCTCATCAGTTCTGGAACTTCCTCTGCTCATGGGACAAAATGGTTTTTTTTTGTTTTTTTTTTTCCAGAAAGAGATTTACATCTGAAACTCATTTTCATACATATTGTTTCTCTGACAGTTGGTGTTATGAAATTAAAATCTGTAGAAAAGAGGGTATTCAAAACTGCTCTTTTGCTTGACATAAATGCAGTGCATTAACAGAGAAAAAAAAATCACACATGTCTCAGAGTCTTAACATTTAGAACATTTTGAATTCCCAAATGATCAGAGCAAGATTGTGCATTTGAGATATGCCACTTAGTAAACCTACTGTGATGAACTCTGACCATCGTGAACACAAGTCTGAAGGAATGACCCTGTGTAACCACACATTACCCATGACTGGAACACAAAAGCCCTCTTCACTTCCATTTTGTAGTGACCATTGTCCTACAAAATAAAGAGCCCCCCACCTCATTGGCTCTAGCCAGGAAAGGAGAGTATGGCCAGAACAAAACAGAAAAAAAAACACAGTGCTTGCCCCCTCTTTCTACAATAGTCTTTATAGTGGTAGAAAAAAAAACAAAAACAAAAAACCCTAAATTGTGGCTTAGGTGGCTTGCTGGGGTATTATTTTACACAAGACCAGTATTTAGTTGACGAGAGGCCTAAGCTTGGCCTTTCTTTTTGCTTTTTTTTTTTTCCTCCTTCGATCAAAAAGCCAGGCAACAGATGTCAGGCTTTTGAATTTCTTCACGGAACATGACCTCAGGGGTCAAGGCCTATATATCCTGTTCAGATCCCAAGCTGTGTTGAAGCACAAGCAGAGAGGACAGTCTCCCTGGGCAGGAGGGCCGAGGCAGACAACCATGCCAAGTCTCCCCTTCTCTGGATGTGACCACAATGTCACCCCCATTTATGCCCCTGTACATTTCTCCAGTTTGCCTTAGACATGACAGGAGGATTGTGGGGGCCTTTTCTCGCTGATTCTGTAGAAGGTTGGGGTGGGGTGGATGGGTTAAAACAGATTTCTTCATGGGAAAAGAAACATCAATAGAGCAGGGTATTAGCAAAACTGAGGCATAGGTTACTCTCGAATTAATGAACTTTCAGATGGACCTCTTATCCCTGTATTGACAAAGTGAAGTCGAAAAGCTTCTCAGTTCTTGAGCACAGAGCTGCCAGGACGGGAGGGAGGTACGGGTGATCTCCTCCAGAGGAAAAGAGCTTCCTGAAAAAAAAAGAAAAAGAAAAAGAGAAAAAGAAGTGAAAAAGCCTCGTTTTCAAGACAGGTTGTAGAGCAGCCTGAAAGTACAACTCTGTTAGCCAGTTGCACTCCAAACCTCTGTTACCAATAAAATTCTCAATAAAGTTGAGAGTGAAGCAACAACCCATGATGAAACTATGTGTAATCATAGGTTTAATAGGTTTAATTTCAGACATGAAAATAGATAAAGCCTGACCCTCAACGCATCAACATCGAGCCCAATCAGGCTGTGCCAGGATTTGCTTACCAGCAAAATAATGAAGCGTCAGTCTCTGTAAATGTATAGGATAATACATAAACCTGTAAATGAAATACAGTAGCAGGGTATGTCATTCCCCTCGTTAGGACCTTGAAATTTGCGATTGCTCAATTTTTGTGATGCATATCACACGCTTGAATACAGAAAATGTATCTTTTTGCTAGAGAGGAGAAATCCTATCCTGAACCTCTTTTCTTTTTAAATTAAGAGAAATCTAAAGTGTGGGTGAAAAATGCTTTACATGGCTTGTGTGATCCTTTGCCCATTGCCAGATATTAAGACTTTTTGAATAAATAAATTAGTGCAGGCAGGATTGAGGCAGTGAAATCCTTCTTTGTGATTACTGAGCTGCCATCAGATTCCTCAGTGTTTTGTTGAGGCAGAAAAAAAGCGGCTTTCCTCTGCATCTTCCAACCTCCTCAGACAGTGTCTTAACACAACATACAACACTGGGATTTCCAGCTCAAACAGCACTTTCAGACTTTCCATATCTTTCAGTCTTATGATTCAATTCTAAATCTTTAAGACAAGAGAGGGAGAGAGAGAGAGAGCAAGAGACGAAGAGAGAGAGAGAGAGAGAGAGACTGACAGACGGAGTGACAGACAAACAGACAGAAAAATGCGTGTATACACACACACACACACACACACACACACACATATATATATATATATATATGTTCAAAGAAAGATGTGTGAGTACCTGTCCTACACATACAACAGCACTGCCGATTCCTGTGGTGAGAGTGTATGGGGGGCCTTGTGACCAGCGAGAACAGGCTGAGCCCGGCTGAGCCCGGCCGAGCTGTCAGCAGTGCCGGGTGGTTGTCAGTCAGCCACTGCCCCTGCTGTGGCGTGTGGCCCATCCTGCATTAACATCCCGCTGGGATAATGCCTCTGATCCTGCTCATTTCTCCAACCACCGAGAAACAGGGCTGTGTCTGCATAGCCACGCTTCATCTTCTTAATTGAGTCATTTATTTTATTTAAATGTGTCATTGTTTTCAGGTGTAGGTGAGTGTGTGTGTGTGCGTGTGTGTGTGTGTGTGTATCTGGAGGGTGGGGGGTGCGGGCTGCAAAATGGTCAGAAAGGTGGCGGAAAAAACAAAATTGTAGGGGGTGGGAAAAAGAATAATCATGATGTGGGTAGATGGAGGGAAAAAAAAGCTTTTCTGCATCTGTCGTAGGGATTGAGGGTGGTGTAAGGTGGGTGGGGGTCAGTTTAACATGCCTCGGGGGGAAAGGAGATGCGCCCTTTCACTATCTGTGCAGCAAGGTGAAAGAGATGTCCAGCTAATTATATAAGCAACGCTGAGGAATTCTGCCTGAGTACCTCTACCCTGATGAGCCGAGAGGAAAAAGCCGGAGACGCCATTTGGAGGAGAGAAAAAAAAAAAAAAGAGAGAAAGAAGGCAAGAAGAAAGGGAAAGATGAATGTCTTTGGTCATGAAGTGTAATCCCACGCCTGCTTTTATCAGTCTCTCTCTCTCTCCCCACCTGAAATTTCGCCCGCTGCTTCCACGGTAAGCTTTAGCATAGCAAAGAGGGAGATGCCTACGAAATTTCAGCTTCCATCCAGTTTTTTTTTTTTCCTTTTCTTTTTTTTTCTTTTTTTTTTTTTTTTTTTTTGCTGTCTATCTTTTGTTGTATGTCTACGATGCAGAATTATTCAAATCCCTGTATCGGTGGCTTTTTCTGTATGTGTGGCGGCAGTGAAAATGAAAGCAGGCTTGGTGCGGATGCCCTGGGGACTGGCGGGGCGTGAGGCGAGCACTGATTCACTCTAGAACAGTGCCACCTTGAAGCTGTGCTGTTTGTCCTGCTTGGGCATTGGGCTTTAGGTTCTGGATGAAGGCCCTGAAGACCAGCAGTGTTCAGACTTTCCTCTCATTTCATATAAACCTCCAGTAACACTCTATCAGCATACGAAATATAGGGAAATACTCTGGTGCACACAAACAACCTCCCTTTCTTTCATTCACTTGTAAAAAGGACAGGTGAGATGCACTTGAATGTTTTTCATGGCCGTAGTCGGCTGGGAAGAAAAGACATTTGACGAACTTTCATTTCATAGACAACGTCTTACTTCGAGCATTTAGCAGGAAGGATATCTTTCTTTTCAATGGATGCAAGTGAATGGTGAGGGCACCTTCAAGAGAGCTGGCCTTGACTGAGGTTTGCAAGGAATGTTTGAGAAGCACTTGGGCTTGCTTAGCACGCACTAGCAGTCAGATCGACGTCTTGGCCCCTTTGTCTCGGCGTATCAGGAAACAGAGCGTAAACGCGCTTGGACAGCCACAACCAGATGATCGGGTCAAAGGGTCCCTGGATCAACAGATTGGATGGTTCTGGGCCAATGTGAACCGTCCGTGCCACGAACACCTTGAACCTCTCCAACCCTGCTGTCACAACAATGAATGTTACATCCCACCAGCAGTCCACTGCCATCGTCCAGGGCCAGAGACAAAAGGGTCGGAGCCAGAGACTAAGGGAGGGAGGGAGGGAGGGAGGGAGGGTGGGGTGGTGTTTCTGTGAGGTTATCACACGGGCTCATCTAGCCCTTCATTGTAATTATGCGTAATTACTCTGCCACGCCGAGCGCAAACGCAGCAGATAGAACGGCCCCGCTATCAAACGCAGTACGCCCGTGTTAAAGTATTCATAATGCTGTCTCATCTGCAAAATTGCACCTTGACCTGGATGTGTCCCTTGCTAGCGTTAATGGCCACTGATGTTATTGGAGCCTCAGGGATCGGTCATCAAATACTAACCCGCGTCCTCTCGTCAGCCCCTTACCTCCTGGCTGGGCTGCATATGGCCCTGTCTGCCGCCCATCTTGAGCGATCTGGCCTGGATAGGGGCGAGTTTTAATGGCTGCGGAAGGCGGCGGGAAACAGCGGGAGTTGACAGTGGATTGCCCCGGGAAGGGGAGGAGAGTTGGGAAGGTGAAGACCGGGACTCTTAAGGGGGAAGGACTGCCTAAAGTATGACGTATGTAATGACTCAGGCCGCCCTCTCTGGCAGTCGCGGACATTATGTTAATTAGGTAGGAAGATGATGTCATCCACTGGCCGTTGATGTGGTGAAAGGGGAGATCATCTTGGATGCCCTTTTTCCCCCAGCGTGTGTAACAATGGAAAAAGAAAAGTGTTGGTCACTTCATGTCTCAGTGAAGTTTGCTGAGGTTTCATGTTCTGATCTCTTTATTTATTTGGGCTCATGGGTAATTCAGCCAGCTGCAATTCTGTCATGTCCTGGGTAAAAGGTGCAGACTGAAACCAGATGGAGCCTCCTCACCTTCCAACTACTTTGCATGCGCGAAAAAGGCCTGAGGCTTTTTCTGCATCATGTCTGTTGGTGACTTCAGTAATAATTCCACCTCTTTTACCCTGTCCTAATCACCCCAAAGCTCACGCACAGCACCGAGCACTTAACATAACTGCCCCGCAGTGCAGCTGGATCGCTAAAGAGTCCTTTAAAAAAAAAAAAGAAAAAAAAAAAAAAACCTGACCTCACTTTCCATTTAATAGTCGCGACTTGCCAATGGAGAGGTCAACGTTAATACCGCCCACTTTTACATACCCGTGGCACAAATCGGTCCTTTCACTTTCCCCCATGGGCACCTCAGCGCCCCTGAGAGTCACTGGGCCTCCCTGTCACTCTTTAAATGTGTCAGGGTCTCATATCCATTCTCCACTTATGCACTCACTTGCTCCTCTTGGCCTCTCTAAGCCATGACTGCCAGAATTAGGGAGCAATTAATGTCAGTGCTGATGGCAGTGGTTATGTTAAACTGACTTGTGTCTCCTGGATTTAAGCACATTTATTCCATTATTCATTAAGCTGGAAAGCTGAAATTACTGTCAGATGAAGAAATCAATGTCAGGTAGAAATGGTCGGGTTGTCCAGAGGCAGGTTGAGTCAACGCTTGGTCTCGTCTACACCTGTTCCCACCATACAAGGACACGAGCCATTCTGTGCCCTGGTAAATAAACTTTGACTTCTCAATTCAAATTCACACAAACTGTAACTGTCTGTATAAATCAGAACAAAAAAAAGAAAATCTGTTGTGTTTTTTTTGTCATGTTACGTAATTTAATTTTATAAGTTTATACTCACAGGAAATATGACTAAGACCTGTTTCATAGCTGTACACTTTTGTACTAGTGTTGAGTACCAGTTTTGCTACTATGTCAATGATTATTTTAAATGATTTCGGAACACAGGTACAACAAAGCATTTCATAAATGAGGTCATGAGATATTTGCATTCAAATTTCTGTTCATATTCATATTGTACTAGCATTTACAGTGCTCACTTAGACACATTCCATGACAGGATGGTTTGGATGTCAGCGCTAAGAACTCCTCTGGGTATAGTTTGGCTGCTGCTGTGTCCACCGCACACACATCTTGTGGCCAAATTTTATGACTGTTGGTTTAACAGAAAAATGGAAGAAAGACAGAGGGGGAAAAAAAATCGGATTTAATTACTTACAAATTACACAAAGAGCAAAACCGCTGTGGTTTCCATTTTATTCTCTTTCTCTCAATGCCTTTTTTGTCATTCTTTTCTGTGGTACGTTTGGGGGGGGGGATTTTTTGGTCTCACACGCTGACCAAGGCCAAGCTGGTAATGCAGAGAGCTTGGGGCTCGAGCCAATAGATTCAGACAAATCAAAAAAAGCAATCCAGTAAAACAGAAAAAAAAATGTGGGCATCATTGAGTGGCTTTGAGCTGGAAGCCTCTCATTAAGGTGAAATGTGCCAAGGTCTGTTCTCACAAAGGACTCTATTGCCACCATTGCCAAGTCCTTTTATTGTGTGAGCGTGATGTCATTCATTGTGATGCAGACTCCAGAGAGAGCAACACATTCATGTCGAGCTATGTACATTGACCCGAGTGAGTTTTATATCCTTTTAAAAATCTTTTTTTTTCCCCCTCTTTTATCCTGCCTTGTTGTGTAATTTTTCCAGATTATTACAGCAGGGGGCAGTCTGGCATCCACATGCATTCCTGGTGATGCCAGTGGCTCATTTGCTTCCACAGATGCCTAGTGTGAGTGCTTATGTGTGTGTGTGTGTGTGTGTGTGTGTGTGTGTGTGTGTGTATCAGTGTACGAATGTGTCGTTGTTCCATGGACATGCCGTTAGCAATTGCCAGCCAAGGTGCTTCGGCTATACCCGTAGCACATTGCACCTTTCCAGTGTAAATCTGGGCAGGAGGCAGTGGAGAAGGAATGAGACAAGTGGATTTACACAACAATGTCTTGTAAATGCTGGAGAACAGAGAGGCATGTGTTAGTGACGGCAGCCAGGCATGTGAAACATTCTCACGGCCGCTTCCCAAACTCTTACTTACAGTTTTCGTTCTCATATATCACGAAAACAAACAAGAGCGTACACAGTATACAACAGGTATACTAGGAGTGCGTGCTATGTTTGTTTGTATTTGTGCCTCAGACAAAGAAAAACAAAAGCCACAAGATAGAATTTTGATCTGAGAATAGGCTGCAACACGTGAAGAACAACTCTTCTTTTGTTTACTGTATCAATTTCAACAGGCATGGCGATAAAAATGGCTCACTGTATGAATGAATCTGATGTTATTAATGTGGTATCTGTGTCAAAGTGAACAGCAATTAATGAAAGTATTTATGTCAACAGCTTGTATGAATCTATTACAAGTCTCTTGATGTGCCACATTATTGAGTTCTCAACTATTTTGTTTGCATGTCTCAAATATAAGACGTATATCGTATGATCTGTTTCTTTTTATAAACTCAGGAGTCCCAGTTCTTCACCTGCAGCTGTTCTGTGTTCAGTTACAACAGCGTTTAACTGCGGGACGGTTACCAAGAGGTGTTAGCTGGGAGATGGTGGAGGGGCTTTTTTTTCAGTATGTATGTCAGTGGGTCACACACACGGCTGTCAAAGGCAAGATAAAATACTCCAACCTCATCATCACATACCAGATTCCCTTTAAAAAAAAAAAAGTGAATGTGTGTGTGTGTGTGTGTGTGTGTGTGTGTCTGCCTGTGTGTGTGTGTGTGTGTGTTTTATCCATGTCATGAATATTTCATATTGTGATATCTGGGCCAATTAGGTGTCATATCCTCTGTCTGAGTATTCTTTGTCTAATTCTGATTCCTCTCATACAAGGCTGCCTGTAGCTGTGTTTAAGACTGAATGTATCATTCGTTCCTTTGTGCAAACAGAAACTCGGAGGTGTGTTGTTCTGTAGTTGAGTTGTGGCTCTGAGTGCATTGACAATGACTCTGTACTGGGTAAATAGGAATTAACGTCTTCTACAGGTTCACAGCAATTCATAGCAAATTCATTAATCATTCTTATTCCTCTACCATTTCCATTTGAACTAAGTCAGCTCAAAACAGGTATTAGTGATGTGATATACATTAAACTAAAACACACACACACACACATATATATGTGTGTGTGTGTGTGTGTGTGTTTGTTTATATGTATACATACATACATACATATACACAATATCTATGTATGTGTATATTTATAGTGTGTGTGTGTGTGTGTGTGTGTGTGTGTGTGTGTGTGTGTGTATGTGTGTGTGTGTGTCTGTTTTAAGGCATCATTAAGCTGAGATACTAAAAATTATTATTTTTACATCTCAAAAAATTCACACCCTTAAAATAAAGGTTATACAAACTACGTAAGTCCACAGATGAAGAAGTATGTGCACATCCTTAGATCAATCTAGTTTAACATGTCAGAAGCCCAGGAAGTCCAAATACACTATGAAATCCACTCAAAGCAGCACAGAGACAGTAATTCACTCGGAAAGTGTTGAATTAATACATCAGTATAATACAATATAAAAACTGATTTAAAAAAAAAAAAAAAAACCCTGATTATTCAAAGTGAAAAGTTTACTGAATTACTTCCCTCCTGTGTGACACCCCATCATGAAAATGGCTTGACATCGTTTTATTAGAACTAATAATTTCAAAAACTCTATTAGTATTGCTAATTCATTGCTTAAGTACATCTTTTCAATTAGCGAATCTTTTTTTCAGAGATTAATAGTGATACTGCTGTAACAACTCAAACAATAGAAATGAAAAGCCAGCTGTATATCTTGCATGCACATTTAGAAAGCAATATGTCAGAAAGATTGGGGGGGAAAAAAGGTTTCAGGGAAGAGTGAACCCAATTCTCAATTCTCCTAATGAACATGAATTCACTCTCTCTAAAAAAATCATACGTAACAGCAAAGTCAGCAAACACAGAGGGCTGTCCTAGAGGGGAGTTAGGAACTTCTCCTGTTCAGCCCAGAGCTGAACACACACACCGACACACACACACACACACACCGACACACACACACACACACACGCACACACACACACACACATGCACACACACACACACACACACACACACACACACACACACACACGCGCACAAACACACACAAACACACACAAACACACACGGGCACACACACACGCACAAACACACACAAACACACACAAACACACACAAACACACACGGGCACACACACACGCACAAACACACACAAACACACACAAACACACACACGCACACACACGCACACACACGCACACACACATATTCAGAGTCACACATATATATGCTGAGGAATGCTAACAGTCAGTGACAGAGGTGGTGTTGCTATGCTGGAGTTGGGTCCAGGCCTCCTGGGAGAACACACCTCCACAGAGGCATGGTGGCGGCCTCAGAAACTGGAGCAGGAAAAGGTGTCGCGTTTAATTATGCTCCCTGCTCCCACTCAGCACAGTACCATCTGGCAGTGCGAAATATGACTTTAATAAAGAGAGAATTTCCAGTGCATAATTTAGAGGTAATGGCTGGACATTTGTGTTACAGTCATACATTAATGCCTCTGAAATGCACGTTAAGTTGGAAGCAGGGGGATCTGGGTGCTTTTGTAATGTTCGTTGACATTTGCGTAGCGTTGGGAACGTCTCATTGGCTGTGCCCTCTGTTTCTAATAATGTTGCATTGCCCTGTTAATCCTGCAGTATTTTAATAGATTGATCCCCATATTTGTACATCCTCTATTGTTAGATGTAGCAGGCTTCTGTCAAGCCGAAATGAAATTGGTTATTTTTAAGTGGATAGCTGTTTTAAGGTTGCTAAAGGGCTGTTAGTGCTGTGAAGGGTCTGCTCAAGCTATTTTATTTGCATGAAGACAAGAGAGTTAACCAGTGCATGCAGAGTGAATATCTTTGCAGCAACCTCTGACAAACTTGAAGACTGCGGTTTATTTTGTAATAAAAACAGATTTTTAGACTGTGAAAGGTGTACTGATGAATATTTATTGACACTCTGCTTTCTTATTTCATTGAATCAAAATGAATTTTGTTAACTCATTCCTCCCATTGCAGTGACAATCATAGCATCTAATATACCCAGTATTTGGCAAGAGGAAAAATGCTCCCTAAACATTAACTGGTATTCTTATTATACAGAAGAAAACATTCAAAACATTCACTCACAATGTCATTACACAAGAGATTCAGATGAAATTCTTCATAGATAACTATATGACACATTTTGTTTGTTTGTTGTTTGGGTGTGTCCATGATATTGAATATTATTTGTGTCATATGTGCACTGAAATAAAAGGCCATGGAGAGCTGAGAAAAGTATAACATATGTAGATGGAAGAGAATTAATGCATACTTATTAAAGAAGTGCTACCATTAGCTTCATAATTTAAGAACCAGCCCACTTAGTGTAAGTGGCTCTTTCTCTGAACTCTACCATAGTATAATCTGTCACGACATGGTAGAACACTAACCAGACATCTTCTCAAGTGTCAGTTAAAAACCGGTTGTCAGTTCTGACTTAAACCCCATCCATGCCCAAGGCTTTGAGAAACAGGTCTATCTGCATATTTGATGGTTTGATGTGATATATGATATGGAAAGCAGAGATGTTTTACACTCATAAACTCCATCAGCCCAAAGAGTCTAGTGGCACTGGAATGGCATGATTGAATGTAACTTTTAAAGAGCAAGGACAGAAAATGACGTGAGCAAGATTTTTAAATTTCCAAAAATTCCTTACTGATACCTAATACTCAATTATTTCTATGACAAGTGCCCTTTATTGAACAATATTTCTTTCTCATATTACACGCCTTGCACCGTGACACAAAGCCCAGCATATAAAAACAATGTACTGGGTTAATTACAGCTTTAAAACATACATAAACGTCACATAACAGACTCAAATCTTCATTCAGTATTGATATGGTTGAAATCAGGTTTCATCTTTTCTCCATCTGAATGCCCGACTAAAAAACCACCTTTCACTCATATCTCATGGACGACCCCTTGCACTTTTTACATATTTCACAATCCCTTTTATTGCAAATTATTGAGGATTTTTATCGCTTTTCATAAAAATGAGCATATTTCTTCTTTTTGAACCAATTTATGGCAGAGCTTTGGCGCAATTTCCGATACTCAAGTTTTATTTCCTGACAATCACATTAGCATGACATTATGTGGCATGAAGGATTTTTCCCCTCTATTCATATGGGTGCGAGGACCTTTCAGTGAAAGTCATGAAGGAGGGACACAGACACAAAGCCTAACAGCTGCATGCACTTTTCCTCTTCTGCCAGGCGCACTATGGGCATCAGAGAGAACGGGAGCTGCCTTGAGGAGAGCATGTTTCGAGAAAAGCGCTGTAATTCATACCTGAACAATGCTCCTTATTAGCCTGAATTTGTCATGTTGCAGAAGTCATCAATTATTATGTTGAAGACATCCATTGATTAGATTCAGTCATTGAAAACTGTGGTTGATGTTGCTTGCTTTATTTCTATTACCAAACACTTTATGATGCATTTTTCCAAATGCACATATGTAAACACACACACACACACGCGCGCACACACACACACACACACAGATAGAGAGAGAGAGAGAGAGAGAGATTCATGCCATTATTTATTTGTTACCGGATCCAGATCCGTCACACAGAGGAAGAAAACACATTGTCATCGAAGGCGTAAATTAACGTGAGAAACAACTTGTCATGTGATCTCATTTTCAGACTTAACGAAAGCTCTATTTGTTTTGGAACACTCTGTGGATGATTCACACTTCAAGTTTCCTACATAGGAGAAGAGAAAAAAAACATGCTGACTTGTTACAGTAAGATTTCCCAGGTTTGGTGTCAGGTAACATCACACCTCATGCCATATAGATGTTATTCTTAGAGAATTTTCACCAGGTTTGATTGGAGAACATCTATTGAAAGTGAAGCGGCTCAGTCTTACGTGATGTAAAATTTTGGACAATTAGTTAAAATATTCCAAAAATCCATGATGTGTGATATTAACTGTCTTTTGTTGATGAACATTTGGTATTCCACAACACGTAGACAGAGTCAACCATTCAACAAATTTCCAAGTCACGATTTTTCTCCTGAGCGAGAACATGCCTGAGAGGCCATCTCAGAGTTTGCGTCCATAAAGTGCTGTCAAAAATTATAACAAGATCACGGTCAATCAATTGAGCCCGTAAACTAACAAATATTGCCATAAATGGCGGTGCGCTTAATACTGTGCATGATAATTTACCCACCGGGCAAAACTGCTATGTGGCCAATTTGTCAGTTTACAGTGTTAACAAGGACAAGGTATGCTGAATAACACACTTTTTGGATGTAATGTGAATTCCCACGACGGAATAGCTCTCTCTTCAGTTACTATTGTACAGAACAGCGTACAATCAAGCTCAGATTGCCTCAAATGCAACAGTCAGAGGTTCCTGTCAAACTTGTCACATTTCTCTTTTTCACCAGTTGTTTCAGTGCAAAAAATCTATACAAACTAATACGGGCAAAGCGGCATTATGACTAAAGGGGAAACAGGTATGTCACTGACTTCATTGATGATTCATCTCGGAGTCCTCTTAATACACAGGCCTGTCCTGTGAACATGTCTCTGCAGGCCCAGGCAGTCTCCAAACAGGCTGTTCTCTCCCTTATGAGAGAAGCGGAGGAATGCTGGGTTAATGCTGCCTTGCAGCCACTCTGCTCCAGAGCCCCATAGCATCAGGGAGGATATCGCTTTAACTTAACTGATGAAAGCAATACCCCCATCTCATGGCATTAACTTGTTTATCTTTAGCAGAGAGAGAGAGAGAGAGAGAGAGAGAGAGAGAGAGAGAGAGAGAGAGAGAGAGAGAGCAAGAAAACTTTCAAGCTCCATTGCTCATTCTGTGCGAGAGAGATAGACGGAGAGACAGGGAAAAACAAAAGGCAGCCACTGAAATTTGCATGGTGCTCAATTATACATTAGCGAACATCACTTGGCAATCTGTTCATATCAATTTAATTGGATTTTAATACTGCCTCTGATCTTGTTTTCTAATTAACAGCAGCGGCTGGCAATAAAGCAGAACCATGCACCCAGCAACACCTTTGATCCTGGCCATATGGAGTTCCTTAGAGCTCATTGGGAGAAAAAAAAGAAAAAAAAAATCAGTCACCTAAATATGGGCCCATGACAAGCCCGGCGGAAAGAGGGGAGGGGTATCTGGGCAGGAGAGGGTGCACAGGATTGTGTGTGTCTGTGTGTGTCTGTGTGTGTCTGTGTGTGTCTGTGTGTGTGTGTGTGTGTGTGTGTTTGTGCATGTGTGTGTCGGAGGTGTGTGTATGTGCGCGCGCGCGCGTGTGTGTGTGAGCGGGTAAGCGTGACCCCCAGATGGCCGGATATCGCTCCTGCTAGTGCCTTCATTGATTAATTTTTCTCCTGATTGGTTGTGATTACTGATAAATAAAACATGATCTCAGAATCTGATGCAAATCAGCTCCTGAGCTTTAGGGAAATGTTGATTGCTTTTTCAAATCTGTTTATTTCTACCCTCGTTGCCCTCAACTTTGTATTCGATGAGGGACTGCGAGGGTGTTTTTTCCCCTTCATCTCTTCCTTTCATGCTGTAAGGATGGGGATTTGAACCCTCGTGCTCACAGACTACACAAGAAGCACTGGACGGGTACAGGGTGTTTTGACCACCAATTCTGGAGGCAATCAAACATCTCAGCCACTGGAGGAATGTAAGGAACATTACTCAAAACATCCAAACAACCTAGAGAATCCAGTATGTTTAACGTTCAACAACATGATGTTTCTTTCCCCTTTTAAATTCATTATGAATCAGTAAAGTGCAAGACTTTGTTGATGAAAGCTAAAAGATGATGTTTTTTTTTTTTGTTGTTTTTTTTTTTTAATTACACATGGGAAGATTTACAGTATAGGAATTGTCATGTTATCACTGATGTCTTCAGTACACTGACCTTTTTACCTGACCTCAGGACTCCAAACTGTCCACATTCAATTTTTCATTGCAAAATTCATTCATGGAAAGGCTGATGAATTGCCTCTTCGTCTGAACGCATAACATTTTGACAGGTCTCATTTAGATTTTCTCGCTTTTCTCACTAATTGAAGAGTTTTTGGAGTCTGCGCCACCTAACGACCATCAGTCACTGCCAATATTCAAACCTCCTGCCTTTTGTGATGACGAGAGACAAGGGGATCACTCAGGCCCCACCTCACCACTTACATTCCTAATTGTTATTAATGCTTCTGATTGAAACTCACAGATGCACTGGTGTATGTGTATGCGTGTGTGTATGTGCGTGTGTGTGTGTGTGTGTCAGAGACAGTCTGGGAGAGGAGCACGCCAACGAGTCTCCTTGTATTTTTCTTTTTTTTTTTTCTTCTTCTTCTTCTTCCTCTTTTTTTTTCTGGGTTCTCTGTGAAGCAGACAATTGAGGGGGAAAATCACAGAAAAAGAAGAAGGAGGAGGAGAAGAGAAATCTGCTATGCGTCAGCCGGTCCACGGAGGAATTAGCGAGCATGGCTGATTCGTCGTCCCCAGGAAGCGGGGGTGTTAATTTGGAAATCTAGGACTGGTATGTGGAGAATGCTAATTTGTAATTAGGAAGATTAACCAAATCTGGGGAATTGAGAAGATTATTGACTTATATAATAAAATCAACAATGCGGCCCTGGTTAAATAATCATTGCCTGAAATCATACATTCCAAATGTGCTGGGCAGGTTAAAACATCAGTGCCAGCATGGAGGCTTTGATCTGTGCCATCCAAAAATAACCCCATGAAACAAGATCATTTCTTGTCTACACCATGTCCGTTAATGCCACACAGATGTGCCCAGTGTAATATAACTTGAGATGCAAATTTATTTATATTTGTATTTGTTGTTTTCTTCGTGATGTCATAATGAATGAGCTCCATCAGTCGAGAAATAAATTAATCAGTTTTGATAACTGGAAAAATCACAGTAAAAATCATGCAAAACATATAGTTAAATCCCAGTGTCCAAAAGACACACACACACACACACACACACACAAACACACACGCACGCACACACAAATGCACACCCAAGGGCGAGAGAGAGAGAGAGAGAGAGAGAGAGAGAGAGAGAGAGAGAGATGTTAATGAAATCAATTGACTTTGAATTGAATTTAAAAATTTATTTTCAAGAAATAAAAATGTACTGTGTAATTGCTATCATAGTATACAAAATCCCTGCATAATTCCTATTTACACAGCTGAGATTATGGTCCAAAGTCACTCTTTACATTTTTAAGGTTCAGGCTCCTCTACTCTTTCGACATGCCCACTCAGTGCTGTGTTTTTGCAGAAGATTTTGTTCACTCCTCACTCTGTTTCACCTTCACTTTGGTTCCTCATCATTTCCCTCTATAAAAAATGAGCATATTCCATAATTATTCTAAGCTAGTTTAGAGAACGTTTTATGCAGAAGAAATTACAAAGAACCATGTAGGGACATGGATATATGAAAGAAGAAAAATTCTAGAGACCAGAGTGAAATCTTTGATAAATACACGCAATCCATTTTGAACTGCTCTATCCTAAAGACTTCATTTTGGAGTCAATGCATAAATCTACATTCCAATCTGAAATTCAAGCCCCAGACTATCATGCACATGGATATTGCCAATGTTAGGCCCAGAAAATGGTATATTTTACATGATGAGATGGCCCACTATGGTAAATCACTGTTTCCAAACATACAAACCAGACAAGAATACAGAAAACAAAAAGTAGGAGCTAATATTTGTTTCTCGTGTACACCTTATGAAATCCAATTTAGACGATAAGAGATGGCATTGCTTTAGTGATATAAAACACAGTTTACTCCATCAGCTGCAACCTTTGTGACAAAAAGGACATGTCTCTCTCTTTGAGAGACATACATATTAAAACAAAACATAAACCAGCATAGACACTGTCAGGCTGCAATACACTTTTTTTTTTTTTTTTTAGTAGGCAAGATTTTTTTTTTTTTCATTACTGACTAAAGGCAGACTTCTTACTCGCACTGTATATTGTGGAAGTTTACAATACCAATATCTCATGAATATTTTTACACAAGCCTGTGACATATAACAAAACAATGAAAAGCACATGAAAAGCACGAAGGCGAGAAATCACAGATTGAAGCCGCTTGGTACAAAATATAGCATTAGTATAATATGATATGTGATGACTATTGTAAACAATTTTGTGGTAATGTTTTAATTGTTAATTTATTTATTTCAGTAGATTGTAATGGATCTTGGGCACTGGGTCATGGGTGGGAGCGTCCATGAGGTATTACACTGTACGACTCAACTGAGGAGCTGGTGGACGTGCTCACTCAATTAGGTAACCTTGATCACACACACACACACACACACACACACACACACACACACACACGCACACACACACTCAACACAAACATTAACTCATCAGAATGGAAAAAAAAAAGTTTTTATGGTCATAAATTGTTTGAAAGGGTTGTTTTAAAAACTTAATAAAATGACAAAAATACTGGGCTTAACATGCTTTTACATACTTTTAACATCTTATTCTTCCGCTCTCATTACCTGCTAACAGCATACCGATGGACAGATAATGACTTTCATCAACACAACACTGGGTAAAGTCTAACTGAGACTCCACCACTCTCAGTGGAATGCCAGAATGTTCATTAACATAGCATTGTTTCAGGCCTGACTAGCATATTTGATGCCTTTTTTTTAAAAGATGATTCTCAGCTGAAGTCTTTTCTTGTAGTCACAGCCACATCATGTACTGAATTTAAAACACAGAGTGATTTTCCTCTGGAGAGCTTCTTGTTGCTTTGATAAAGATAAAAAAAAGAGAAAAAAATAGATCACTGTTAGCCATTGACTACCCCATTTAGATCAGTCTTCCTTTAGTTATTCTTATCCGCCTATCTGGTGTTTAATCTTGACAAGAGAGTGCATTCAATTACTTATAATTATACATATTTTCCTTCAAAGAATAATGTGAGAGTGATAATCATGGACATTCTTCGTTTTTTGAAAGCAAACTTGAATTAGAAATGTCTCATTTAAATCCAGCAAAAAACAAACAAACAAACAAACAAACAAAACAAACAAACAACAACAAAAAAAAACCCCTCCCATTTTAAATCTTTTCAGTTCCTTAAGCTTTCTGTGCATGTCACACTTTGGGACGTAAAGTGTCCTACATATATAGCTTTTACTAACTACTCAAAAAATGTTTTCTCTAATAAATATGCGCTGTTAATAAATATACATGATATATTGCAAAAATAGTTCATAGGGCCGGAATTGTGGTGCACTCACCTTTCCAGTGTAACACGAATGTATCTACACATATCTAACACCTTTCTTTTTAGTTCTAGACATGCAAAAACTGTGCATAAACCCATCTTAAAGACTCTTTGAATTTCAACCTCCTCTTTTATTTCACATTTCTTTAGGGCATGTTTATTCTCGACTCTATTCAATTCACATTCTCTTTGTTTGAAATCGGTTTTGCTGACGTGATTTATCACCACTGGTTGAATAATTTGGGGAAAAAAAAGCTTTCAATATGAAAGTGAAAAAAAAAGAACTGTTTTCTCTTCCTTGTATGCGAGAATAGGCCCTTTTCCTTTATCATGAAATTGGAAAAAAAAGAAGTGAGACACAAAGCAGAGTAATGTTTTTCTGAATATATACTCTTTTTGAACCTTTGAAACTTTTAAAATTTTCTTGAACTTTTTTTTCTAACAGCACAAAATGTGTAATTAAAAAGCTGAATGAAACTGTACTCTTGTGAATGAGAGCTGACAAAGGTGCCTATTGATTAAAGGGATTGCTTAAAACAATTAACATGTGAAGGACAAACATTCAGGTCAAACAGTGTTTCACAACAACATGACACAGACAAAAGAAATCTTCAGAGGCCTTCCTCTGGAATTTAATAACTGTATTTCTAATCAAAGTCTTTCATGGGTGTAGTAGAAGTGCTGTTTCTGAGCATTTTAAATCTTTTCTGCTATTTTAAGTTCTTTACATCGCTGTAACTATCAGTCTGTCTATGTAGGTGACGAATTAGGATTTTCCCCATGTTTTACTCAAAGTGACTATCCAAATTTAGCTACAGAACACAACAGTGCTCTGAAGGTCTGTCTGCATGGGCGGTTTTGAACATGTGATAAGTCCTGAAGCGTTTCATTTGGCTTGATTGACTGGCCACTCCATTGGAGGGTCGGTCCTGATTGGTGTTGAGATGTGAGTTTACAACCTGGGAACACAAGGGGCAGGTCATGAGGCAAACAGACAGCATTGACTACAGGGGCAAGGGCAGGGCCATGGACTCCCACCCTTTGGCACCCCTCCCAGCATTCTGTGCTGGCTTCTGTTTGACAGCTATGTCAGCTGACACTGAATGTGTTTTTCATTCTGCCCTCATTTCCTAATCCTTCAGGCCCATGTGAAAAAAAAAAAAACCTCCACACCTCTTCTGTCCAAGACACAGCAAGCCTGTTTGTTAGAAGATGCAGCTGCCCTCCCTCACTCTCACTCTATCTCTTTCACTTTTTTCTTTTCTTTCTTTTTTTTTTATCAATGAATATGCCACTCTTGACACTAAAGACTTAACATCAAATGAGCTTGGGAATCCATTTTCACACTTTTACTGCCCATTCCAGAGGCTTTGTTTTCAAAGGCAAGGAAGTGGAATTCACAGACATGAAGTTGCCTTTGTTCTTGTACCCTCTGGCCCTTCCAGCCTGCACGGACGCTACCACGGGGAAATGCAGAGATCAAAAAATCACTCAAAAAAAAAAGCGCTATTACCTGGCCCACGATGGTGCCCCCTGGCACTCACAATTAAATCAGCTAGACTGGAAATTTCCTCATAATGTCAATCAAAATAATTTTCTTTGGCACGGGTGGTTTCTTAAAGGCGCACTGCTGGTTTTCTAAAGGGGCCTGTCCACTTAATTCAAAGCTCTTTATTCAAATCAGGCTAAAGAGGAAGGGGCTGGCAAAGGCTCTTATCCTTCAGCAAGCAGTTGTCTTCAAAAATAATATGGCAGAGAGAGAGAGAGAGAGAGAGAGAGAGAGAGAGAGAGAGAGAGAGAGAAAATCACCCAGAGAACGTCCATGTCATTTGAATAATACACTGGACGCTTTCCATTCCACAGAACATGAGAGGATGATTCAGCTGTGAAAAAAAAAAGCTTGGTGCCCACTGTTACCTTGGTTGTTTAAGAGATACTTTTGAGGCAGACAGTTCAAGGAAAGGTACAGTGACCAAGGGACTGAGCTGATTCTACACTATGTCTTGTTCACTTTTTATGTCTGGGGATTTTGTTTTGAAGTAATTAAAGACAAGCTCCGAAATCCTATATTGTACCGAGGGAAAATTTAAGCATGAATGCAAATATGTCATATATCTTATATGTTCGAAATATGAAAGTCACAGTATGCTCTGTGATGATCAGAGAGACTTAACGTAACTTCTGGATCTGACTTGAGAGTCAACTTTATCTTTCTGAAAAAAAAACAAACAAACAAAAAAACAAAAACAAAAACAAAAAAACCAAACAAACAAAAAAAAATCCCAGGAATGTCCAGAATGTCACTTTAGAAATACGCTTTTGGTTTAACATCAGTGAACACCTGATACTCTCTACATATACAACTTTTATACAACTGCCCTGATGAACTTCTGATTTGCTGAATCAGATGTACTATAAATGGATTGAAGCTTGAGCCTGTAAACACTATGACTCCACAGAGGGAAACACTGCCTATCCCCGAGGTACACCTAGGAGGGGGATTGCTGTAGTAGCTACTGTATAGCGAATTGTTGTACTCGCAAAGTAGGCAAAGTGTACATTACTCATATGCTACTGACAATACCATAAACCTCAGTTCCACAGCTACTGGTCGGTTCTCATTAAGAGCTTTTACTTATTGTAGATACATATCATAAAGGTATATTACCAATCCCTAGCTTTACTTATAAAAACAAGGATGTGGTCGCTCATTAGTGCATTAGGCTGATGCCAGTGTGTTTTTGCAAGAGTAGCTGTTATCAAGTTGAGTTGCAACATGTCTGTTCATAATCTGCTGACTTCTTCCTGATTTTCTGTGCTGAGTTATAGCCCCTTTACATGTTTATATTTTGATGATTTACTTTGTGAATTTGTTATTGTTGCGCAATCATGTGAGATCACCAAGGCACATGTAAAACAGTCCTTACAAGGGGATTATCAAAAAATGAAACAGCCACCACAGAAAAAGGGCTTGGAGAGTTAATGCAGTCATTCTAACCTGCTTTAATGTCTGAAAAGCTGCCACAAAGTCCTCTTTGTACAGGTCCAGTAGGGCTACTTCCATTGTTCTTTTATCCACATGTCTTGTGGAATAAAACACAGCACGTTGTTCTCGCATGCTTGCTTTCTTTTTTTCGTAAAGTTGAATCCTAGAAAATCATGGGGTATTTAATAATGCTTTGTATTTCTCCGATGGACAGCTCTGTATTGTTACCTGATTTAGGAAAAGTTATTCTTTGTGTTTTTTTTCCATTGCATTTTTTTTCTTTTAAGCTTGATGTTCTGCCATTGTTAAAAAAGCCTGTGTCTATCTCCATAAAAATGTGTGTGTGTGTGTGTGTGTGTGTGTGCACGCGCACCCACATGTCCTGTAACCAGTTTATAAGTGAGCATGTCACCGTGTAGTGCTTTCCAAACACCACACTGAAAGATGTACAAACCCATACGTCATCAGCCTGATTTGGTTAATAAAAGCGCTATAAATGTAATAGAATTAGACTGTAAGGCAAACAGTCAGTGAGAGCTGCTATTCAAGTTTATTTCAGTGCCCACAGATATGCCAGCAAAAAGAAGGAATGGCTGTAATTGACAGGAACATTCCTGGATTGTGGGCAAACACCCCAGGGAAACTTCCAAATGATGACCAAAATTTTTTTTGACATGTTAATTAAATGTCAAACCACAATGGTGAATGCAGTGCAGATGGTTCAAAATTCTTTCAAAAGAAGGTTATCACAGTCCAGAAGAAAGTTCTGGTCTGAATGTGAGGGAAATAAATGAGAAATAGCCCTATATTTTCCTCCAGTGAGTTATGATTCAAAAGGGAAATTCATCACTGACATGGGAAACAATGAATCTTTGACTTTATTGAAACTATTTTTATTTAGATATACACTTAAATATATTACTGACCTAGACAATACCACGAACAGATTGCCAATAACGAAGATAAAGTACTTTGTGTTCTCTGACTTGAACAGGTGAAAACAAAATGGCTACCTCTATTAATCTTATCACTACTCTGAGTTTTAAAATAGATATTTAACTTAACAATAAGACAAAAATAGTGTGTTAAATGAACGACTCAAAATCTGTTCAGAGTACGGTTGAATTTAGGTTGGAAATTTGCTGATCCACCCCATAAGCTGCAGTTACATTAAATTTAGTGTTGTCATATTGCTAGTTCATAGTCAGTGTTGGGGGTCACAAGTTACAAAGTAGCATGTTACTGTAAGTATATTACTTTCCTCCATGATGAAGTAAAGTAAAACATTACAGTTCAAATTTCAGTAATTACATTTACAGCCACTGGATTATTAAAATGTCTATAATATGACTACCTACTGTCAGTAAGGAGAGACTGGATCCTTGACAGTAGCTCCTGTTAAATGGGACAAGACCGACAACTGGTTAGTTAGCTAGCTAGCAAGGTCTGCTACATTTGAGAAAACTTGAAAATACGGTGTATCCAACCAGGACAATAATGTGGAGAGTGTTAATGTTACTTTTAATCACAAAATACAGAAAACGCAGCTGTTGGCTGAGGATGATACCAAGGCGTATTACTAGCTATCTCAGAAAGAACAAGGTAGTTAACCATCAAAGCTAAATGACAACATGCCAATTAATGTAGCTAGCTACACTATTCAAAGTTAGTTGTCGTTAGATGGCTAAGCTCGTGTGCTTCAATTTTTTTTTTTTCTTAATTTTTGTCACTGGTCAAAAACGTGAACTAAAGAATGAGTCTGCACTTTACAGTTACTTTAGAATGGCAAAGGGGTGTTCTTTGATTTTTTTTTTTTTTAGCTTTAGAGAGTAACTCAAAAGTAATAAGTAGTGTAATTACTTTTCAAAAGGAGTAACGAGTAAAGTAATCCCATTACAATTGAAAGAAGTAATTAGTAACATAACTGATTACTTTTTTTGAGTAACTACTCAAATTCTGTTCATAATTAAACTTCACAGAATATATTATAGATGTACAATTTAATTCCCTCTCCACCAACGGTTGCATGAGGATGGCATGGATTGTTAGACCACACATGTTTACACTTGTGCTTAACCCGCCCCCCGTTTGGCCATCATAGCATAGCTCTGTCATATTTAGACACATGAAAAAAAAGTATTTCAGGTCTCTGTATTTAAACATTCTGTTATATAATGACAAAATCCTACATAGATATATGAACATACCACCAGATAGGGACAGGACAACTTGCAGACACTAAACACAAGTATAGAGACCTCTTCGGCTTTTGGAGGGAAAGCAAGAAAGCTGGGCATACCCCCTCATTATAATTGCCATAAACTCACAGCGCCAGATTCGTACAGTAGAAAAGGGGAAGAAGAAAAAAAAAAGCCATTTTGCCAAATGCTCTGCACTTCAAGAAGACTGTAGGACTTGCCAGTTGAGCATGGGGTGGGGGAGGGAGGAGGGGGCATTTTTTCAAGTGCGCTCAGACGTCAGTATCTGAAATAAGAGAGGGTCCTATGGGGAGCTCCCTACCTTCCCATGGTGATTCTTTACTAGACCACAGAGGATTCTGGGACTTGTGCTACCCAGACTGATGGATGAATTTTATGGATATTGAATCCAACAAAGTTACACCAATGAGAGGGTGTTAATTGGTAGTCATTGAGGACACACAGTACTGCTGGCACACTGGTCCAGATCCAGTGAGAGGGACAAAAAAAAAAAAACAAAAAGAAAAAATGTATGACTATAATCTGACTCCAGGTTAAATCTGATTCTGCCTAAGTTTCCTGAGGACAAGGATGCTACAATTCCTCCACTGGTTTTGTGTGACATAATATAGTGATTACATTACCATGACGTCCTGATCCATAAAACATATATAGTATGCGATAAGAGTTAGCGTGGGCCATGTCACCTCAATTATAGAATAGCATCATTAAACAAAAAAGTAGTCTAAGATGTAAACATGCCACAGTTTATATATTAAGCTGGCACTGAAATGTCCTCTCACACAGCATGCCCGTGTCTCAAGCCAATATACTAGTCTTCCAAATCAAAGCTTTAGGGATAAAAGCCGATTAAGCCAAAGTTTGAAACCCACAATGCCTTGATGCAACCAGAAGGGCAGAGTAGCTGAACCATGTCACTAATTAACAGAGGCAAAAACACAAGTCTTCGTTTATTAGCGTAAAAGAAATCTTCTTTTTTTTTCCTTCTTTTTTTTTTTTTTTTTGTACAAAGACATAATCAAAAGCATTTAAGGTTCCATGTTGCGCCAATCACACATCAATCTGTGGACGGTTTGCTTAGTACTGCGGGCAGCACATTACCAGTAATAACATTTCTGGTGTAATCATGCATATATATTTCTTCCTCCTTCAATCGGGATGGAGTTGTAGGAGCTAATGTATTCAGAGTCAGACCAACTGCCGCTCGCAAAGGGAAAAAAAAAAAAGACTTGGTTGAGTAACCGTAATAATTGGAAAATTATTTTGATAGCCTGAAACAATCTAATATATTACAGAATTTTATTAAAATAATATCAAATCAAATTAACTGCTATTCCATAATGAATTAGGTAACAAGGTAGGCAGATATTAATCGGCCTTCCCTCCCTGAGGCCAGCAGAGAAGAGACGAGGGGGTGGGTGGTTATTAAGTTGGCTTTTGCGGCTTGTTAGAAGTCAGAGGAAGGCAGTGGGGAAACTCCTCCAGGAGATGTGATTTTTTTTTTTTTTCTTTTCTTTTAACATAGTCATTTGACTGTGCTGTTTTGGGGGTCTTGCCTGCGGATCTACTGGTTCAATGTATCGTTGACCAATTGTGGCCCAGCCCATACTTCCCTTCAGCATTAAAATGATTGGCTAGTTTTAGCAAAACCTTTCTCACTGTGCTTGAGACCCATAATCAACTTGGCGTGCCATGACTTCATCCCATGGAATGGCTCTGCTTACAATGTTTAGCACGGCCGCCTATGGGGCTTCAACCTATACGTCTGGCCTGTTGATTTTAATCAGGGCCAGGTCTGTGCCTTTGAAATCATAATCAGATGCTTTGCTTGGCTGTGCCAGACATATTTAATGTATCAGCCCCATGCCAGCTCCATTCTTAGCCCTGTAAGGCTCCTGTAATTTAAGCATGCCAATCAATTACTGCACACATGCACAGTGCTTCTCCGACTAAATAACAAGTTGCAGTGCTTTACATGGAACGTGATGGCGTTCTCTGTAATGGGATGATAAGCTGGTTTTGCACAACCACTAATGGTTTTAAATGACCTGTTTGTGCTGGAAATACCAGTCCCAGCGTCCCTTCATAGAGGGTGGCGGGAACTCTTAGCCAAAAATGTCAACTTGTTTTGAGGGATTCGTATCAAATGATGAATATGCTAAGACCATAGAACACGGTTTCGGACGTGTTTGAGAATCTTTCATCCTCTCTTTGTTAATAGATGTGGCTTAGGATGGTCCAGGGATAGAGGTTTTGTCAATTTGGGATCATTTTACCAGGATTTGGCAGTGTGGCACTAGTGGATTAGCCTTCCTGGCCTTTGGCTCACGAGGGGTGTCTGCCCTTGAACCCTATGATAATAGAGGTCCGCTCACAAAGAGATAAGACTAGCTACTTATCTAAGACATTGCAGGTGTTCGCAAAGTCGACTGCTCAGAAATATGCACAACTAGTGGGGATTTCAGTTTTACGAGACGTTCTTATTGAGCACTTTCAAAAAAAAAAAAAAAAAAAAGGAAAAAAAAAAAAACAGGAGATACGAACGAGTCCTACTTTAAAACGATTACGAAAAAGCCCAGATGAAGCCTCATATCTTACACTCGTGTCACCGTGACACACTGTCACATTCTGAAACGGCGCCGAAAAACTTTCATGCTCAAAGGATGCGACGTGCAAATTTTCCAGGGGACCTCTCAGAATGCAAGAGTGTGTGTGTTTTTCAGCTGATACCACCATAGGCGAATCCCTCCTCTTTCATAGAGAATGAAGACATGAATCAAGGAGAAAAGACTGTTTCCTTCTGGCAGGGAAAGTAGCACCCTTGACACCTATGCTGCTCTCCCCACCTGACTTGGGCAGGGGAGAGAAAACATTTTTTATTTTTAATTACTAATTATTTTGGAGGTTTTTATGGCTTTATTTTAGCTGTCACAGTCAGCGGGGAGAGAGGGATTAGGGTCCTCAGGGGGAAGACGGAGGAGATGAGAAGCAGGCAGAGGGAGGACAGCTAATTTTTGATCCAAGGGGGGCTTTGCAGGCCAGGGGGGTGACAGCTGCACTGTCTTTAGCCCGGATTTGAATTTGAATTCTATCTAACGATGCAGCGACGCGCGGACTTGGCAGGGCAGTCTGGTAATCTTCTTGACACAAATGCCTGGGCTTTTCTTGTGTGCCCTCACAGAGATTTGAGTAATTAAAGTTAAATTGAAGGAATAAAAAATATCCTTCTTGTACTGAGGCTGTCTTGCTAATGCCAAGTGTGAATAGTCAGGGTTGTCCTTAGAACTATAATCCCAAATGCTATTTCTCCTGTAACGGGGGAACTGCCAAGTTTTTGGGAAGCTCTAAAGACAGTGATAAGGCAAGACCATGTTACTTTCATCTTACAGGCATCTTTAGGAGGAGGTGGGAAAGAAAGAAGAAAAATGCAAAGTTGAAAATGTCAGTGGTCGGTGAGCATAACTCCTAACCAGAGGGATCAGGTGGGAGGATTTAAGACTTCTTTGTAAGGACAGATTCTTTGAGGTGCTGTACCTCTGCTGGATGCGGAATTGGAATCTGACTTTTTCACATTTTCTCATGGTTGCCATACTTAAACGTATGTTGTGGCTTTGTGCAAGTATCCATGTTTACCTGTGTCTGTGTGTGTGTGTGCGCGCACGTTTGTGTGTGTATGTGCGTGTGTGTGTGTGTGTGTGTGTGTGTGTTTGCCCCATTCTCTTCATGAAAGAGTTTGTGTGTGTGTGTGCTTCATATGCCCTAACCAATAAGAAAAATTGACACACCCTTTCTTGCATGTCAGTGATGCGAGGTGGACACACCCTTTCTCTAATGTCAGCGATGCGGAGTGCGTAAAAATCCCCATCACTAAATGCATACATTTTATAATGGATCAGTAGCTCTAACTTGGAATCACTGGCTTGAACTGAGTAAATATAATGGGAATTAAGTTCTCAGATTGCCATCTGTGCTATGAAAATAGAATGAAAAGTGCCAGTAAATCATCCTGTGATGGAAGGGTGGATACGCTGACTTTATTTACGAAGAGGAGGATCGTTACTATCTGTGTGTGATACTGGCAGCTGATGTACATGTCACTGTGATGACTACAGCTCCTCGATGGCAAGGAAAATAGAAAGAAAGAAAGAAAAAAAAAAGTGCATGCACTACTTTCTAGAACGTGATCATCAACCTGAACCACACTTGTATGTTTTTTACAGCTTCTTTAGAGGTCTGTAGCCTGAGGTGTAATACCTATGAAGTGACTGTGTTGCTTTCTCCTCTGTAACCGGAGAGACTAGAATGTGGGAGGGAGGGCAACAAGACTCCCATTGTAACTTCTCGGCAGTTTTTCTCAGCACCTATGTGTCTCACAGAGTAAAAGGGAAACAGGAAGGAGAGAGAGAGAAAGAGAGAGAGAGAGAGAGAGAGAGTGAGAGAGTGAGAGCAAGAGAGCGAGAGAGAGAGAGAGAGACAGAAAGACAGAGAGAGAGAGCGAGAGAGAGCAAGAGAGAGAGAGAGAGAGAGAGATTGGTGTGGCCAGGGCATTACCTGCTCTACTGCTGCTGCAGACTCCATGGCAGCCAAGAGGCATCAAGAATCAGCAGAGCATGACAGGCCCCACATCAAAGCACTAGCACCACACCTTGATCCAGCTCCCCCCGCCACCTCCCCACAACTCCACACCTCCTACCCAGCCAGGACACACCTGACAGAGGGGCCACCCTCAGCTTTCAAAGAAGGTTAAGAGACAAGAGACGCAAATAAACGTCTAGACACTGTCTCCAACATTGACCTAATGGTTTGTATTTTTTTTTTTTTTTTTTTTTGTCCTCTTCTTTGCTGTCTTGTCTCTTGCATGGGGTGAAAACAACATGATTGATTTAGGAAGTCTCAGACAAGTCTCAGAACCCCCCACCCCCCTTTTCTTTTTTCACCTGCCGAGAATAATTGAATTCCATAATGTCTATGAACGGACATGAGGCTGCCTGAAAACAATGAATCTGAAACTGTATGGTGTAGAATTAGAATACACAATAACAAAATAAAGAAATTAAAACACATACAAACACGCCTTCATGTATACAAGGGTCTGTAAATACACATACACACACAGACACACATCATTTTCATATACATAAATCATGTTCACAGTCCACCAGCGTTGCATTCAAATTTTCTTTTTTTTTGGGGGGGGGGGGGGGGTGTTTGGATGGAAAATTTCTTTTTCAGTTCACATTAAGTTCCAGTGGAATCAAGTGTTGAGCTTGTCTTTTGTTGGACAACACTTTTAGAAATAAATCAATCATTACGTAAGTCTTCCAAGACTTAGATCAGAATGTTTTCAATACATACCTGTCTGGAATAATTAATTATGTTTGCCATTGCCTTCAGCAAAAAAGCTATTTTATTCCAGACTTTTGTCTGTCTTAGCATCTCCCGCCACCCAGCGTTAGGAGACACATTTAATTGCCACATGAAAACCACAAAAAAGACACCAGGCTCCATATAAACATACCACACCTAGCAGGGGAATAGTTTCACCTCTGAAAAAAAAAAAACCCCAAAAAAAGCTGTCCACACTATAATTAAAGGGAGAGTGTTCCTAAGAGTAATCTGAGTTTTTATTGCTGACTAGTAGTGAAATGATGCTCAAGTAGGAATGATTATAAAAGTAATGAGGACGTAGTCATTTGTTTCATCTCTCCTTCGCCTCAAATATGAAAAACATTTTCATTTGACTTTTTACATTAGAACAAGATGGGGCTGCAAATCTGAGAATGCTACAGATGCTCATATAATTTCAGGGGTGAACATCTGAAGTACTTTGGCGCATCAAAATTACATAAGAATAAAATAATAAAGAACCCAAATGTTTCTGGAGCTACTGTAAAAGTTGCACTCGCCCTATTTAATCACACTTATTCAGACTTCACAAGGCTGATGAAGCCATACCACGTTTCCTCCTGCCAGACCTTTTCAGTTGATCTCCACTGTTCGGGGAATAACTCCAGAATGGTCTGTTAACACAGTGGAGATTTTTTTGCTGGGTTTTTTTTTTTGTCTGCAAGGCAATGGAATGCCAGGCAAGGGCATCACTGTGAGCTTGGAGGGGTAAAGGAACATGAATGGACCCTCTCTGCTGGGACTGGCAGACTTGGTTCTCCTGAAGGGGGAGAAATGGGGAGCAAGGATTAGTGGAGTTCCTCAGCTGGGAGGATAAGCTGATCCGCCACACTCCAGGTAACTCTTTTTAAATGGGAGCTTTGGGAAATGCATGTGAGACAAGGCTAAAGAGACAATCAGTCTTCAGAAAAGTGACATTTAAGTTGAGCTTAAACCATCTCGTGTCCACCATTGAGCCTGGTCACTGACTGCTAAAATAAGATCAAACGTTAACCTGGAAAAGGACAAGAAAGATACCCAAGGATATGGAAATTCATTGTGAATGTCTCTGTTAAGTCTTGAATTATCACACAAGATTATATTAGTAGTTGAAGGTTACCTAATCTCCGGAGGTAAGAACAGATTCGCTCTGAAGACCAATCAAAAACTGTAATCATATTATGGACTTTCATTGTCATTCATGGAGATGGAGCAGTTTGACAGGGCAGAAAGTTACCTGCAAAGAAACAAGAAACTAAATCGACAGTCAAAGGGACTAACGCTGTACTAGGGTAAGTCAAACTGGCATATAAGTAGCCTATTTGTTTGAGTGTGCTTGTATGTGTGAGGGTGGCTGGTGGGCAGAGGTAGGTCTGGCTCTTCTGCAGGGTGAGACAAGTTATCAGTGGGAGCCATGAGTGTCCCTCTTTCCTCCAGAGACACAGGAGAACAACAGCATCGTCGGTCCGCATGGCTACACCTTGGCAAGCACCAGTCACACAGGGCCTAATCTGCCCACACCTCCTGATGCACCTCCTCGTTCTCCCTCCAACCATTATCACGACACATTTATTACAGTGCTGTGCCAGGGACGGTCTGCAGGCCCCTCCTCTGGGCTATGTCTGGCTGTGGGCTCTTGCAAAAGCTACACAGCTTTGGGGAAGAGAGCTGTACGCACTGGAATGTACTGTATGTTAGAACAACATACAGTACTGTGAGAAAAAAAAAAATCACATGTTATGCTCACGTAATCATTCTCAAAGCTACAATTAGTGCTTTATGACACATGACTGTGTCCACTTTGTGTACTGATTACTATCACTTGATGCAAGAGGATAAAAATGTAATGTATTGCTCCATACATTTCAGAAAAAAACAGTTGTATTTCTGAATGGTAACCATGCAAGAGGACTTATTTAAATGTAGACAGGTGTACCGTCAGTATAATGAATTGTTTTCTTGTGGAGTAAAAATAGCTAACATAGCTAACCACTTGCATAATTTTGGGTGCCAAGAGGGCATGAATGCTGCAGAGTCAAATATTATAAAAAAAAAAAACAAAGGAAAAGAAATCGGGTGAGACATGAGGAGATGTGTGAGTGACTGAATAATTTTCTTATAACTTTACCAAGCTGTAAAAGAAGCATATACAAAATCAATCAGTTGATCTGGTGTGCATGTGCATGTGCGTGTGTGTGTGTGTGTGTGTTTGTGTGTGTGTTTGTGTGCATTGGTTGGGGGTTTTGGGGTCATCACAGTATTTGACGTTTTAGAGGATGATATTTTTGGGCCTACGGCGGAAAAAATTGCATGATATCTGGAACAGAAACTCACAAAAGACTTACATGGTCATGCTTGAAGGATAAACCGTAGGAATATATCAGATGAAATCTTCACACTCTCAGTCATCCCAGAATGGAAGCACTGTTTTGACTGCTCTTCACATTGGGGAAGGCTTTATACCCAGCAGAGTCCTGTTCCACATAGTTACCCTCCTCCCTGCTCAAACCCCAGCCACTTGGTGAATATCAGTCTATGGGGAGGAACATCAGAGCAGATACATTCTGTACAGGGCCCAGCTCAGATGAACTCTTCATATTTGTGCATGGTGTATGATATTTACTTACACGCTGATGTGTATGCAGAACATATTTCTGAAGAGATGGAAAAATGAGAGGACATTCGCAGACATTTGGCCTTAAAATGCTAATACTCCATAAAACCAACTCTAACAGCTTTTGGAGTTACGCTGTATAATGTAATTTGTGTTGAAAGATCAGATATTTAAATATCTAGATCAATAGTCACGAGCATAATAATCTTTGATATTTAAATGCAGCTTTTTGCATAACAACTTAATTTTCATGTGAGTAATCTGCTGTATTGATTAATGTGATTCCAAGCATACAAGCCATGGACATTTTTAGCATAAAACGGATTTACGTTGGATTAGTGTTCAGCGATCTCTCACACACAAAAATGGACTAAATTAATATAAAATATGCATATCAAACAAGTGTTCCTGACAGATTCTAATACCATAAACATGGTCATGAAGTTGTTACTGTAATTCCACTTAAATAACAACAAACAAGCATATCTGGCAGCTTATGATCCAATCCAAGGAGCAAAATCACTTTACAGTATTTAAATGAAAATTAGAAAAAAAATAAGTCTTTTAAAATGCATAGACTAAGGATATTACTTCGTTTGCAACACTACATGTCTGAGCATTAAAAGGCTCCCACTGAGGTGCGATATGACAGGTTTATCAAATGCCATTTACATCTTTAAAATAACAGTAATTTCAACAAGAGGTGAAGTTAGGAAGGAAGGAAAAAAAAAAAACGAGTTTGTGAACAATTGTTGTCTCTTTAAGCATAAATGCACACTCTCTTGAAAATCTTCATATTTAGCAATATCTTTCCTTTCCTAAATTAGTTGCAGTTCTATATACACGTGAGGTTTTACAGCACGGTACATACAGCGAAAAGACATTACTCCTGAGGGCAACTATGAGACAATACTTTTACAAGCAAATTCTCAGTAATGTATAACCCTGTGTTGTTTAGGACTACTCTTTAAATTAAGTAAACTTGAGCATCTTGGCTTCATAAATTTGGTAGTGGAGGTTTTTTTTTTTTTTTTTTTTCCTTTCCTTTTTCTTTTCTCGCCGGCCACAGGATTTACTGCAGCAGTAATAACTGTCATGGCAAATGCCTGGTAAAGTGCTGGACAAGAGACCAACAGAAGGAGAGTATTTATCACGGTATTGACTTTCTGACTGCGGTGTCGTGAACTCTTTTGTCATAAACTGGAGCACTCAGAGCAAGCGTGGCGATCGATAAGAGGGAAAACTGCTGTCAGGTTCTCTCCCAGGGAGCATTGCTTTTGTTACAGCCACTTAGGGGGCTGATAAATGCTTTGCAGTGGATAGGCTACAGCTTCCGTCCTCTGACTTAGGGCCTTTTTGTGAGCTTTTTTTTTTTTTTTTTTTTTTGTCTTTATGGTAAGAAAGTCATATTTTTATTTAATAAAGGCTTTACTACGAGAGCATTTGAGATTGGTCAAACGGTTTACCATGTCAGTCATTAATATGCATGGCCATGAAACCTCTTCTAAAAAGAATAACTTCACTTATGTTCAGCTGCTCACTCCTCAAAAAGTATACATGACCCATCATAACATATTATGTCTACATTATTTTTGCTCCTTAAATGAGCAAGCTTCGAGAATTGTGAATGCAAAGACGTTTTCATAATATTTTGTCTGATGAATTTATGCCTGTGTTGGTGGTCCCTCCACACAAGCTGAATGGTAAATCAATAGTGTGTGTATTGATGGCAGTGCTGATTAGCTGGGTAGTAAAATGGGTTGGGGGTGATTTATGGGGACACATGGATGTGCAAATGGGAACGATAAGCAGACGGACTATTTGACCATGAGCCCCAGCTCTGTCTCACATCACAGGGCCAAAGGTTAGTCGAGTTTAGTCCCACAGGGAGCTATAGCCCTCCAGATATTCCCATGGTTAACATAACCTTTGACCTCTGTCATCAGGGACTTTAGAATTTGGGGTATCTGCTCCTCTGGTATGTAGCTTGTTGTCTCTCTGTCTCCCTCTCACAAAAATACACACACACACACACACGTGCACCCCTAATGCATGAGCATTCACATGAACACACTTCTCTGTGTTTGTTTGTAACACGTTCCAAATCCGTCACGCACAGGAAGAAGACATGTGGTCCTCAAAGGTGTAATCGAATGCATGCAACAGCCCGGCTTGCAAGATTACATTCAGGCTTTGTAATCATATGCTTATATGTCATGGACAACATATGTTTGAGAAGACATATTCAGATCAGTAATTTGTGTTGCATATTTGAGAGAGGCACAATTAAGTAAGCTACAGATGGCTGAATCATGCCAAAATAGGACGTCTACAGTGACAGATCATCGCTGATCTGTGGTTTTGTGGGTGGCAAGGTTGAGTAGGCTATCAAGTCGGCTAACTGATGAATGTCAGAAATTGCCTCATTTAGGAACTCAGCTGAGGTATTCTGCGTGGTCACTGTTTACCTAAATGCCATAATGCTGGTGGTGTGAGGTTATAAAGTGCTGTGGAAAAAGGGACACTGACATAGTTACCTTTAACTTCATTTAACATTTTCTTCATCTTGTTTTAACACAAATCCTGAAGTTTTTTGCAAGTTTCAACGGCAGACATAACACGCCTGTTTTTTTTTTTTGTGTATATGAATGCAATGCAATTGTAATACTGAAAAAGAAAGTTTGCTTTTAATTAATATAGGCAAGGAAAATTGTGAAAGTCCCTTTCTATTTGAAACACAATTTATCTAAGTTCATGTTGGAGGTTTCATTTTCAGGTTTGAAGAGAAAATTAACCTCTCCCAATTAAAGCCTTCCAATTGTCGAAGAAAGTGAGACCGCTAAGTGCCATGCCATTTATTTAGCCTGCAGAGCATATTGACAGTTTTGGATGTGTAAATGTCAGCTTTAATACTTTGAATACAGAAATAATTAATTTTTTGCAGAAATTTCACAACTGGGTCTGTTAAAGTAAACTCAGGGACCAAATGCACTATTAAAGGTTGTTTTTTTTTCAGTTCTTCTTGACATTAGCATTCCAGTTAAGTGGTCTATCACGGATATTATTTTAATGACGAAAAAGACTGAATTTTTAAAAATTCAACTTTGATAGCTATAATTGTTTAAGGTTAATAACTTTTGTAACAAAAGATATCAACATCTATCAGTATTGAACAGTGTTTCATCAGCCATCAAGTCAAACTGTATTTTTAGCTTCTTGATTTTCCAATAAAAGAGAACAGACATTTATAGCCAGTAAATGTCAGTGATGTTGCCATGCATGCACAGGTATATTACAGTTCTGCACAGGCTTGCGTTGCACCCCCCTCCCTGAGTTTCAGAGGCCCATTGCTGCAGAAATGCTTTGTAAGTTTGTAGGTAGAATAGATAAAAAGCATAGCGGACACTCAATAATTGCCTTGTGTAACAATACGTTGTTTATGTATCTATTTGATCTGCACATTACATAAGAAACAAGTATGAGCTGTATTTGCTTATGTTAATGTGCCATTGTGGGACAATGATGTCCATTCAAACCAAAGACAAAAATGGTACATTTTCTTCAGGAAGAGTAGTGCATGATCCCTATCTGAATCCCCAGATCTGTCGATGAAATAAAAGAAAAAAAAGAAAGAATGAAAGAAAGAAAAAAAGACAAATAAGCTTGATCTGTGCTTGACGAGTGGTATCATGAGTTAAGCTTACTTTACATTTTGGGTCTCGGATTAACTTACTCCACATTTCTCAACTAAACTGGATAAAACATATTCATGAATAAAAATACCTACACCATAAACTGTATTAATCTCTAATGGATTCTTGGAATGGGGACAGAGCTGGACAATTCCTGACACATTGGGAGGTGTTGAGAGAGATGTGGAAGACGCGTTTTTGTGGACCGCGTCCAAAGCATTCGAAGAATGCCCAGAGACTGCTGTAAAGAAAGTGCCTTTTCCCAAAGGCTGCATCAGAAGCTGACCATGGTACAATGTTGAAGTTCACTAACATCCAGACAACTGTGTAATAGCCAGTCAGTATGTCTGAGACAGGGCTGTTCAGGAGGAGGGTAGCCTGGGCTGGCGACTGGAAGCAGACAGTGGCTATTCCCTTGTAAAAAGATGTGATGATATAATTTCGTACTTGGGCAGACTGTGTTCCATGCACATTAACACATTGAACTCTATAACACTAATGCTTGAGGAGATTGCCACATCTGTAGATTCAGTTGAATGACTCTTAAATTTGATCTTACTATAGTGTGTAATAAAAATACGCTAAACATATTCAAAGGAAACAAACCTCTGCCTGTGAGGCTTATGATCAATCTGCTGACTCATATCTGTCATCACTCTTTTTCAATATATAACAGTCAAAATCATCACCTTCAGGTATCGATAAACTTTGCTGTACACGTCTGTATATCATCTCAACGACAAACAGGAATAATATGGACAAGATCAGTTCTTTAAAATAATGGGCAAACGTAATTTTATTTTATACAAATATTTTATTTTAATATTTATTTTATTAGCTACTCTTTTTTTTTAATCCCCCCCAAATAAATAAATAAATAAATAAATAATAAAAGAAATTAACATGGCTAAATAAAATAAATAAAAAAAAAGAAAAAAAAAGAGGAATGTAACACAGCTTTTCTCTGCTGTTTTATCAGCAATTAGATTTACACTGAGTCCAATGAAAGAGAAATAAATAAGGGCAGGAATGCTGTACAAGTGACCCTGAATGCAGCTTTATAATGTGGTTCTTTTTCAGATCATTTGATAGGCTTCAGGTGTTCCATGGGTCAAGGCATTATGTGGTTTGGAAGCGACGCTTGATCAGCCTAGGACGATTGTCGATTGTTTTCTCTAAGGCCAGGGAGAGATCCATGATGAATGGATGACAGAACTATTACTTGATTTTAAAACCTGTTTGTATGTCTGTCTTTGTGTGTGTGTGTGTGTGTGTGTGTGTGTGTGTGTGTGTGTGTGTGTGTGTGTGTGTGTTTGCCCATTCTTTTCTTGAAAGAGTTTCATTATGAACATTCACACATACACAGCATCATCCTTGAAGAAAAACAAAGAGTTTTCATTCTGGAGAGTTTTGACATCCCATTTGAAGGTAATGGCCCTTATGAATATGCATAAGGGCCTCACCTTGAATTATGTGAATCTGTCATTTAGACTTAGTGAGCATGTTAGCAGCAGAAGGAAAATGACTTTTGATATTGATTTTTGTTTTTCTGTCCTGCTGTGATTGAAGGGCAAAAGCACTCTTGCTCTTAATGATCACAACACTGAAATACCATGGATTTATTCGCTTACCTTCTTATTCACTGTCAAGTATTAGAATTTATTTTCTTTAAAGCTCCCTTTTTACATATTTTTAAAAAAAAAAAAAAAAATCAGATTCTATTCTTTCTCAAAATTAATCAGGTTCAGAGCACCGTAGGCAACTTGACATATGTTGGGTTACTGCACTTTAAGTAGTAGCACATATATTTCACAGGTGCACTGTATTTACATGTCAGTTGTAATCCTAAGGAGAAGTAGGGTAGCCACACACATGTAGATACTGGCAACCGTCATTATAAAGGAGATACTTGACTCAATGAACAATGCAAAGTATATTGAAAGCAGGTGCTTCCTCACTGGAGTAGTTTCTGGGTTAATAAAGCAGTAATGATCACACTTAGGATAATGTATAAATGTACTGGCCACATACATTTTTCCATTATTTGGCTAACCTTTCTGCAACAGGAGATCTCGGTAACTTTAAAAAGCAATTTTTAGGAGATGTTTGGCAGTAGCTTCAGCGTTAAACATTGCCATAACTGCTGATGTTCGATGAAGAATATTGGCAAAGGTGACTTTAACATGGAATTATGGGGGAAATGAGCCCTCATCTTTGGTTGGCTGTGGTTAAATGTGTATACTCATCAACCATAATCTGTGTATTGGTTCAAAATGCAAGGCGAGACAAGCGATTCTAAATCAGTCGAGTGCAGATATTGATTTAGGGCATGGACTAGTCGTTTCATCAAGAGCACTCCGTCATACGCTTTGCTGAAAAGGGATATTATTGTCAGGCTACAGTGCATAGACCCCTTATAACACTTAAAATACACATGTAAAAGTAAAAGGGTACAAAGAACAGTGGTCTGCTGTTCAGCCTATGATCAGATGAGTCATCCTTCATTATATTCTCAACAAGTGGATGAGCCAAGACTAGCAGCCTGAGTATGTTCTTTTCCTGGCGATAGGTTCTCATAACTTTGATTTGGTACGTGTAATGGTTTAGGCCAACAAAAGTCTATACATGTCGAGATAAATTCCAGTAAACACAAAGCCACCTTCATCCTTCTGTTGTGGTGACAGTGGTCACTGAATGGTTTAATGAGCATGAAGATGATGTAAACTATATGTTATAGCTGCCCCAGTCACCAGATCTTGACCCTGGTCAACACTTTTAGGAGATTCTGGAGTGGTGCCCGAGATTGCATTTTACACTATGGCGATCAAAGCACCAAATGGTGGAATTCCTCGGGGACAAATGCAGGACCTTTATAAAAAGAGTTCCAGGCACTTGTGAAATTTTATGCCATGACACAGTTAAGCTGTCCCTCTGTGTTCTGATGGGTGCAACACCCTATTAAGAAACCTTGATGTTTCCTTTATTTTGTCAGTTACCTGCTCATCGAAGTACATCTCTGTTCACATACAAACATGCGCGCACATATGATTATGTTCTCAACGCTAGTTTCAAGCAAGTTTGCTTTTACAATGACAGTGCCCATAAAACAGGCAGGGACAGCTCATGTGCGTCCTCACACAGAGCTCGTAAACATCTCCACTCAGAGAAATAAGCTCCTTTATCCTTTTTTCTTTTTTTTTCATTTGAACAGGAATTATGCTTTGCCATGTGTAGTCTTTTTAAACCAATTGGGCAGCAAATTAGATAGCAGGGGTTAATGGCCACCATTTTGTCACTATTTATTTAGAGACGCAGCATGCCCTTGATCAGAGCTCCTTGGCAACATTTTGGAGCTCGAGTGCTCTTATAACTAGCTATTCACACAGTATCTGTTAGCAACAGTCAAATGCAACAGTCACATAAGCCGTAATGGCATACTTTTCTGTTCACACTGTGCTCTGAATGAAATGACCTGTACTGATTGTAACCATTTACATTGTAATAACACCGCTATTGAGTGTGTGACTTTTTGACAAGGTCAGTTCAGAGTAATGCTTTCTGTTCATATGTCTGTGACCGTAATTGTTGAATCGCTGTCACTAAAGTTATTGCAATAAAATATTTGTTTGTATCTAAGAATGGTGGCTGAATATCTCTAGATGGATTTGCAAGTGTTTAAACTTATACAGAATGCCTTTTGCTCTTTGTGAACTCAAACATACTGTAACATTTCTGGCAAACAGGGTGCGTATACTGTACATACAATTTTCACAGTATAATGTTGCGTTTAATGTGATTATATTGAAAATAAACTGGAAGCACAGAGGGGATCAACAGTACATTTCTAAGGACACGAAACATGCATTGGCTGATTCACTAAATGACAACGGTATAGTACACTGTGAAAGTGATTTGAAGGAACATTGCATAGTGATGAGATTGAAGGATTTGTAGTTGGAGTGAATCCTTCAGCAGTATGAGGGCAGAAGGTATTTTTAAATAGAGTCAGCATCAGACCACAGCAGCTGACCCTCCGCTCAAATCACTCAGCAAAGCTCTGAGGCCCTCTCATCGACTGGTGTCAGTTGGCTATTGCCATGACAACTAAACTGTCTGCTGGGGGTTCAGTGACATCATTCTGGACCTGACCTTGACCTCTGAGTTACTGAAACGGAAGGAGAGGAACTAAGATTTAAATAAGATGTTGTGCGGATTTTTTTTTTTTTTTTGCCCCATTGGTTGTAATGACAGGCAAACACGAACGATAGGAATAGAAAGCTTTGAGTAAGTGATCTGCTTTGTAAAATAGCAAAATACTTCAGCTGCCTTCCCTCAACCCTAGGGGACCCATAACAGAAACCCGAAGGCCCATTTAAAATTTCATCTGATCCCATTAATTATAGTCGCGATGCTGTGTCAAACTCCGGTTGACGCTAGTCAAACTCCTCCTGCCATTTCTGCGAGATGCAGTGTCAGTTATCTCTCTGGGAGGTTAATAGGACCGATCACATAATCCTTTCCCCTCTTTACAGATTTTTGGGTATTTGCATGTGGTAAGCTGATATGGTCATTCACAGGAGAATGTGACTGCATTCCTAATGAATTTGCACACTGTCGAAACCCAGGAGAGAGGACAGGAACCATCTACAGTCTCAGTCTCTCTCTCTCTCTCTCTCTCTCTTTTTTTTTTTTTAGGGCAATTTCATCTGAAACACATCTTCACACCTCCTCTAGCTTGTTGTCTTTTTAAATGTCTACTGGCTTCATTCTTTGTTTGGCTCATCTTTATGAGTGCGTGATAGTAAACGACTATTCAGTAATTAATATTTAGCTGACAGTTTGTACGCTAAATGTTTCCTTTTTCTGAAGAAAACCAAATCTGGAGTTCTCACTCATAAAATAATATATTATTTAGTAAATGGAATAAATGGTATTCTGTCAAGATGGTTAGTACTACAAGAGAAAATAGCTGAATGATATTTGATCTCTTCTGTCAAAATTGCATTTTGTATATGTGATCATGTTTCAGACATTAACCTCTGTCTGAATGTAAAAATATTCAGGATTTAAATGCTAACACTTACAAAATGAGCATTTTTATGAGCACACAATAACATGTGGATGGTACAGCTGTAACATTCAATAGGAGTAGTCCTTCTTGCTGAGACTCTAAACCATGATAAAAAAGAAAAAAAAAAGTTGCACTAGTCAGCAGTCATGTCTAATGTAGAAGGTCAAATCATTTAAGAAATGAATTCTTACATCAGCAACAATTATGACATTATTTTAAAGCACTACAAGCCACTACACTGTTAAGCTGGTATGAGAAAGTGAAACTCTCACAGAAAAAAAAAGCCTTGTTAGGAAGTCAGAAAAAATGACGGGGTCTCAGTGAATAATATGGGGTGTCTATGAGGCCTGCAGGAGAGATGACAACTCCCACTTTATCCACTTAATCAATGGAGCTGACCTTTGTAGATGGCCACATGCTGAGTGATTAAAATCCAGCGTCTACGTGAGGATAGTGAGCAGCAAAAGTCCTGTGGACTGAACAGAACACCCTCTTTTACAGTTTCTCTTTTTTCATCTACAGCATAGAGAACGTTTCCAATTTCAACAAATGTGTTTAATTGGATGCCCCAAATTTAAATGTTTAAATGTAAGATTAATGTAGGTAGAAGTATGAAAAAAAAAAAAATATGTATGGGCCAGAATACAAACGAGAATGCAAACCGACAGATTAAAGCCACCGGTGTGACATGTCTCCTCGCCCTAGCCGGCAGTAACTCACACATCATTCCTGTTAAACCTTTAAGATAATCCTCAAGTGGCTTTTCCTGGCCTGGGTCCAAAATACTCTTTAAAAAAAAAAAAAAAACTTGGGTGGATGAATGCTTTCGCTAGAAGTGACTTCAGGGCGAAATACTTCTAATGCAAATGGCACAAACTTCTACGTTAATCAAAGAAAGAGCTTCCAGTTAACAACCTTGACATTTATGCAAAACAAGTCGGTGAGAGAGACAAGGAGAAAAACTAAACTGAAATGACCAGGTTATTCTGTGGGAAAGACACCATGCAGGTGTGAGTGCCAGAAGGAAGTAAAGTTGTTGATCATCTGGTACATATTTTCAGCTGATTCACATTATCTGTATTCAATATCAGGGAAATTACTGAATCACTGTTTATTTCTGTTACCGCATAATGCCACACAACTGGGTCAAGCATGGTGGAAAAAAGAAAAGAACCAAGCAGGCAGGCAGATGTACCAAAATGCACCAAACTAAACTGACAGCTGCACTGTGGAGTGAGGATACTCAGTAGCACAAGCCTTTAAAGAGAAACTCAGAAAAGAACATAATGATTTCATTTCCTTCTGAGTTAGTGAGCAAACCAAACGACATCAACGTGTCTGCAGCTGGGTCACAGGTCGCCCTTGGGTTGATCTCTGCTCAATTGAAAGATCCAAGTCAAGGACTGGAGATCTGTTTCTTGGTCAAATGGGCCACCAAACAGACAAAAGTGGATATTGTAGAAGGCCCACCTGTAAACTTCTCTTTAAGCGATCTGGTTTCACAGGTGAAAAAAAGGGGGTGTGGCTAAAATACAGTGCACTGTTCTTATTCGCTGCCCTAAGGCCTGAATGAGAGCTATCTACTCTCACGGGCTATACCTGTCCAAGTCAAGTTTATGAGGTACAGTGTTGAAACACAGACTATAGTTTGATGGTTTCATGTCCTCACAGAACCCTAAAACCATGTCTCCTGCATTCTTTTGAACGTTGCAATGGAAAGCATATACATTTTGGCCCTGGTCCCAATGCACATATATAACCTCGGGCACCTCTGGGGTTGGGTGCTTTGTGATGAAAGAGACTGAGTCACATGGTATTTGCATGTTTGGCGGAGGTGGAATGTGGTATTGGCCAACCACTGTTTAGCTAATTAATTCGGTAACAGATTTTAACAATTATTCTGTCTTAATCTTTTCTTGCAAACTGAAATAACGTTTTAAGGTCACTTATATCTGTGAGAAAATTAAGAAACATTTTATTGCCTTGCTCAAGTATGTGCTTCCTAGACAGTGTGTGAACACTTAAATCAACAGCTGGAAAACTCAATTTCCAATTTTCTCGCATTGTAATTGTCCTCCAAGGGGACAATTGCTTTCAGCTCGAAGTGCATTATAACATTAATGATTTATCACTCTATAGGCATGGATTTCAGAATTCTATGAAGTACGGTGACAAAAAAGAAACACAAACCCACTATAATCATCAAACATTTTGTAAATGAAATGTATTTCTGTAACAATCAACATTTTACCAATGCAGCAATGAGGCATCTCTCCACTTTTACATTAGTCTAAAAGTAAACATACTCCATTCTTTTAATCGTAGAGCCCCTTTGCTTGAGCTCTCTCCATATTTGGATTCAAACTTTAAATTAGTTCTCAATATTATGATCCATTCCGAGTCATACATTAAGTAACTGCAGGTGGGGTGAGAGAGAAAGAGAAAAAGGGAGAAAAAAAAAAAAAAAAAAAGTAAGTCCTTGCTTCTATCAATTACATCTCAAGCTTGGGAACACGTCAAGCTGTTCGGTCCTCAGAATTATGGAAATATTTGAGAATGTCGTCTGACTCCCTAACCTGCACTTCACAGAGAGAGCTCCCTAATTACGTTACTTTAAATGAAGGCTGCTGACAGTTCGAAGTGTGCAGCTGCGACACCAAGCCACAGACAATGCACAGAAATGTCGTGACACTATGTCCTGGGAGGTTAACGGCACCCTTCTGCGGCCAGCCGAGAGACGTCTAATTTGTCGGCCGAGTTGAAATTTCAGTCGCTTTACACCCATTTAGTGGCAAACGCTGTCATCCCTCTGTGAAGGAAACTCAGAAGTTCTCTCAGGCCTCTGGGTCTTGGAGAGCAGTTTAAAAGGCTGTAATTAAAGACTGCTGTGTGCAAATGACAAACTCCGGTTATGACATGCAGACAGAACAAGAAAGCCTTTTTTTTTTATGGCACCGAGAAGACAGGTATTGGTAGCTGGGTGAACAGATACTCTTAAAGGGCCAGAATTATTAACAGTGATTATTCAAAAAGAAAGAAAAAAAAAATTCACCTGTTTACTGATGCTAAAAAGTTTAATGTGCATGGGAAGACTAAAATATGGTATCACTGGAATGTGCAGGGTTTTTTTTTTTTTTTGAATGAAATAAAGAACTTTGTGTGGTGTAAGGTTATATATGTAAATTTTCAAAGCTATCATGATTCGCAATATTGTTGTGTTTGTCATAAAATCATCTTACTTAGATGCTCTGATCATATTTGCTAAGGTATATTCTCAGATATACTATAGCTTTATTTGTCTGATTGTGGTTATTGCCATACATGACCACAAAAAAACTTATTTTTAAAACATGTACAAACTTAAAATAAACAGTATTTTAATTTTTATAGTCTTTTTTTTGCATAACAAACCTGTCTTTCTGGATCTCTGAATTGTAACAGATGGCTTGCTCTTTTGTCATAAAGAAGAAAAAAAAAATCTTTAAATGCAACCATATGGTGTATGCTGGTCTCTGTGTTATTTAAGATGTGTAAAGTCCATACATAGACAAATGTCTATTTGATTTTACTTCCTACATACGTATGTTCACATGGCAGTTGTCTACATTTTAAGTATGGATACTCTGGCATGTATCTGTGCAAAGGACAGGTGAGAGGGGAATACTTTATAGAATTTAAATAGACTTTCAACTCCATTTTTAATAAAGACCTCAAAAAACCTTAAATGTATATATATATATATATATATATATATATATATATATATATGTGTGTGTGTGTGTGTGTGTGTGTGTGTGTGTGTGAGTGTGTGTGAGTGTGTGTCTTAATCTGTGGCACCTGAAAATGTGTGGAGGTGAAGGTCATAGAAAGACAGAGTGTACCGTGCTTGTTACGTTCTCACCCATTTGAGTGCACATTAGAGTACACATTTGAGTACACTCTTTATCATTCCTGTTTTGAAGTGGACAGCACAGGGTACATGAAGCCATGTGCACATCCTGTGCTTGTGTCTGAGACCACAAGAAGGAACATGTTAGTGAAACATCTTATCTGGACTTGTGCCAAAGCCCCTAGGGAGAGGTAGATTATATATATATATATATATATATATATATATATATATATATATATATATATATATATATATATATATACAACAGCCAAAGAAAGAAAGGCAAAAAAGACAAAACAGTGAGACACTAGCACTAATCCACTTATTAAAAGCACCAACCACAACCACTAGAGGTAGCGGCTAATTTTAATGTATAATCATGAGCTAATGAAGGACAGTTAAGTTAGCCAGTAATCCTTTAGGATTGGACTGTGATACAGCAATGAGTGAGAACATCCTGATGGGCAGCTTTGCAGTCATAATCTCACATAGCAGCATGTGGCCTTTAGTCAGAGGTCAAAAAAAAGAGAGAATTTAGTTGGTGGTCTTAGAAAAGTCTAAATGATTATGTGGGACAGTGAAGGGCTGGAAACAGTCAACGCGAGTGAAGCTGAATGTTCTAGCAAAAGGGATTTTGTAACATGTCATTTTGAAATACGGCACAAATTAAAAAAAAAAGAAAAAAAAAGAGGAAAATTAAAAAAAAAACAAAAAAAAAACTCCTGGACGCATGCTTTTGATAAACTGAGATAATTATTGACTCTAGCGAATTCAATAATTGGAAAAGTAAGCTTGACATTCATGTTGCAACAGACATTTGAGATATGGCCTTGCTGTCACCAGGGTTTCCTGGCTAGGCACAGAGCATAGCCAATCCTGGAGGCTTTCCAGTGAAGTTCAGGCATGTGTATGTGACTCCTTTACTCTCCGGCACTGGAGCGGACAGAAAATAGCCGCCCCTACCTCCCCCTTGTGGCATAAACCTCTTTCATTATCCAAGACAAGGAGCCTGGTCACTTTCCAGGGCTGTAATGAGGATGCTGAGCAATAAAAAATGGATCACCTTAACATGCTTTACTGTGAGGATGTACATTTGCGTTCAAAAAGGAGTAGTAGAAATCTAGACATTGTGGAATGCAACAAAGAGCTGAGAAATCCTCAGAGCTAAAATATGTAAACGTAAGCAAACAAGACAGCTGTTGGAAAGTAAGTGAAAAGCAGAAAATGACATTACAAATTCTTATAAAAGAAAGGTGAGTATGACGTTTAATAAAGCTAAAATACCTTATAGACCTGCTATGCTCTGCATAAAGAATATTATCTAAATGAACACCTCTTGAACACAGCCTACTGAGTTGTTAAACATTTCAGCTTGCACAGCAATAAGGAAAGCACACAAAAAGAAATGTTAGTGTCGCAGATAGAGTGAGGGACAAGGAGAACTGAGAGAAATGAAACTCTTCTTTACTGTAGGCAAGAGACTGAATGCAGGGGTCAAAGAACCCGGGGGAAAGAATGAAGTGGGTTTAACCAGGAGTGTAAACAGATGTAAATTCTGAGGATGGCAGATATTGGCAGTGGACCAAAGAGCATTTTCCCTCTTTCTTTTTTCCCTCTAAAAGTTGAGATTAAATTGGCAGCTATCCATCTCTCTTTGTACTTGCTCTTCCTTTTTCCATCTCTGTTCAGTCTGATTTTTTTACCTAATGCCTGTGTGATCAATCATTGTCATTTTAGATTCAAAAAGCTTCAAAATGGTAAACTGCTACAGGGAGCATCAGAAAATAACACATGACAACACATTTTACACAGGTACTGTAATACACAATTAATTTATGTATAAACAAGATGCTATTTTTTTTTTCAAAAATTCAGAAACAAAAATAGCATGTAATGAACATCAAGATGTGGGAAAACCCACAAAATAGTATATTAAATCATAACAGATTACCATCATAATCAATGTCCTCTGGAATAACTGGAAAATCTGTGCTGTATTTCTCCAAGGCTTTTTCTCTGAAAATACAGAGAGAGAGAGAGAGAGAGAGAGAGAGAGAGAGAGATAGTGTGTGTGTGTGTGTGTGTGAGAGAGAGAGAGAGGGAGAGAGGGAGAGAGAGAGAGGGAGAGAGGGAGAGAGACAGAGAGAGAGAGAGAGAGAGAGAGAGAGAGAGGATTAATCTTCTCTGAGTTTCATCAGTTGCAGATATCTGTGATTTGCAGTCATTAAGGGCTGGACATGGATTAGCAGTGTTAGCTCCTGCTGTAGATACTGACTGGGTGAGATGTGGAGAAGCTCTGGGAAGCAACACAGGGCTAATTAGATCTGTCTATCTCCACACATCTATCTTCTCCTGCTGGAATCACACTGGCCTAATTCTAAATAAATTGCTCTTTATTATTCTATCATTCAAGTTATTGCCTATGAAATAATGATCCACACATGGCCCAGCGAAATTAATTGATTTTTGCTATTTATCTTTTTTTTTCTGAGAGGATTATACCTCTCCAGTGCCTCGCTGCTGTGTGTTTCATTAGCTATATCGTCTTTAGAAAAATTAACTTCTTTGACATACATTAAGTGATGCTAAGACCCACTGCTTGATAGAAGTGAGAACTGCTGCAAACCAGCCACTCATGGTTTGTGAAACTCAACGTATACTGAGAGCGAACTGAGAGATGCATTTTAAAATGTCTGACATGTTTCAGAGGACTCCTGGTCACCATATGTGTGTGTGTGTGTGTGTGTGTGTGTGTGTGTGTGTGTGTGTGCGCGTGTGTGAGTGTGTGTATGTGTAGTGGTGAAGGCACTCATCCACAGAGATCTCCAGATGTCTTATGACACTCACATACTGTAATCACACATTGCTTGGCTAAAATCACTCAGTACAGAGAGTAATTTCTGTCATAAAACCAAACACTTAGAACAAGAATTTACAAACTGTCTGATAAGGAGAGGATACTTTAAAAAAGTCTATCTTCATGTTTTGGAATAGACGGCACAGTTGGCACAGCTGAGAGGATATTCTATGTATGCCTATATTTCTTTGAGAGTTATTTGTTTGTATGTTTGTTTGTTTGTTCGGGATTTGCTTATAAGACATATGATCTTTTTATATCCGCAGTGGACTCGCAGAAAAGCTGTCCATGTTAAAAGGAAACTATCTCATTTACATTTTAATGAAAAGAATGTTACTGATTGATGACTATTTTAGTCTTACTTTTGTACTTCAATATTTAATGACACTGTTACTGAGAGAAGCACTTATAGCTTATAACGCTTATATTTACATATTTTAACAGGAGCCCAAAACACACAATATTTAATATTGTAAATAATAAACATTACAAATTAGAAATTACACACTCTTATTGTGTCCAACAATCATGATATGATTGTCATTATTATTAATATTTCCAGTTTTAATACCTTTATTTTATTTACCACTCTGGTCAAGGCCAAATTCATCCTGTTTTGTTGATCCTTCTAAGAGGATGGGAACAGCTTCTCTGTGTTGGCTTACGATGCGGCCATAAAGTTCAGTTCTGCTCTCTCAGAAGTCTTTGGTCTCCTAGTCCAAGATAAAGATGGTAAGTATGTGTTCACTGTGTGACTTGTCCACATTTATCAGAGACTTATCAGTGTGGCCTTAAATAAGGGAAAGACTAAAGTGGCCTTAAAGATGAGGTCTCAGGCAATTCCTCAGTAACACCAGTTTTATTTTTATGAACAGGTCTATTTTAGTCATCCAAACAATAAATCTCGCAAATATCACTGAAAAATATTCAGAAGATACACCTCTATCCTAGCTTCAAATAAAAAGAGAGCTATAAATTATTCATTTTCCTGAATGGCAGGTTAAGTGAGGCTGCCATAATACCCTGACAGTGATGATAACTTTAATTTCCTTTTCTGTTGCAGATATTTGTGTCAAGAAATTAAATTCCATAAGCTCACAGGGCGCTGCAATTATTACAACATGCCATTTAGGGGGTAACAACAATCTCCTTCTCTTTGTGTTAAGGTGCAAGTTATGCTAAAAGGAAAAAGAAAAGTGCACGGTTAGATTAACACAAGATTAACACAAAATATATCAATAACGATGTCCTGCAGATATATCTGTGTGCAAAATTATTTGAGACAATAAAAATACTCAGGGATGATTATATTTAACAAATTAATAGTTTCATTTTGTACCTGATCTCTCTTGATAATCAAGTGTCTTTTTAGAGTCTAATGAGATCAGAGGCAAGAGAGATAAATTCTGATATAGTAATAATTTTTTTTATTATTATTATCATTATTATTAATAATATCAACAATCCTTTGAATACATTTTTTTTGATAAAAAGCAAAGATTAGGTTATCCTTCCCTTGTTATAAATTTCTCTCTCACTGTCCCTGTATGATAGAAAACAGCGATTGAGTGATCAATCGATAAACTTAAATAAATAAAAAAAATAATGAAATAAATAAAAAAAGACTTTAAATGAACCCACTGCATGCTCCAGTTTCCATCCAGCGAAACCTGGTTTACCACATAACAAAGCTTCCAAAAGAATGCAGTCAGTTTGTAACTATTGTGACAGGCTGCCGGAAGACTTAATGCTGACTGGTGCTTTGTCATCACTCAGAGATTTATATAGAAACTTATCTTGGGATTGTGTGTGTTTGCTTATAGTGAGGCCCTTGGTTGTACAAAGAAATAGATAAATTCCCAAAGACTTCATCTCCTCATTCATTCAAAATTATCAGAATATTCCTCAAAAATACTCTGATAGTCTTTTTTTTTTTTTTTTTTTTTAGATATATTTTACATGTAAGCCTAAAAAGGACCAAGATTGGAGGTAAAGAAATGACATGACTTGGGTCTTGACGTCTGATATCAGGGTTGGCATTCAAATAATAAAGGGAATAAATAAAAGGAGCTTTCACTCACAGGAAAATGTCCCTCTTAATATTCATTAACACAGAGCAGTGGGGAGTCTGTAAGAAATGGTCTCAGAGATTGATACAGCTCTGAAATATTCAAGAGATGATGTTCCCTGGTCTCATGGGGCATGTGTGTCTTTTGTATCTGAACTTTTATAGTGAATGTCCTGTCTTTCCCTTGATCAAATGACTGTAGAAAGACCACGATAAAGTTCAGAAAGATCGCGTTTCTCTCAGATTCTTTCCTTTTTTAAATCATGTTCTACTTTTCTACATAGCATGTTTCTAGGCTAATACTGCTTAATATGACTACAGAGCAAAACCTAGAGGATCATGGCCAAGAAGAGTGATGACAGGGAAACATATGTGCAGAAGTTCCATCTTGTGCTCAGTGAGAAAATGGCTAATTCAGAAGTCCACATTTATCTCCATGGAACCAAATAAAAAGGAATCGTTTGAGCCAAACTGAAGTAAACAATTTCAAACTGCTTTTTTTTTTTTTTCATGGCATTAGAACCAATGTAAAAGTCACCCGTCTTACTCAGTCTTTGGTATAAACTGAAGAATACCATTATGTTAGCTAATATATGCTAACAATGCTGTTTTCTTGTCAGAATGGGAACAGAGATTGATGTACCCAGTGTGAGGTCAAAGATAGCTTTGAGATGATTGTTCTTGCTCGTCACACCTGTTATGACTTTTAATAACGTTATAGGGGAAGGAGGCAAATTAACACCATCTAAATATATACGTGACGGCAGTAGGCTGTAACAAGGTGCAACAAGCCCCGATCACGTATTCATCCACACATGCAGAGGTTGCTGACGGTTGTGTGCCTTTGTGAAGATGACCTTCACTTGTTTCCCTTCATGCTCTGATTTTTTACCTTGAGGCTAATTTACTTTCTCATACATAAAGGAACAAATGCTGGAAAAAACAAAACATGTGTTAATTAGTTTGTGAAAACAGGTAATGAACTGTCATGACAAAGAGAGCGTAGACACAGTCAGTTAGAGATGTTTCTAGATAAACAATATTTTGGCTTAGACAAAAGCTCCCATTTTGGGCAATATTGAAAATGTTTCCTAAGTGATTGTATGAACGTTTAGTGCACAAGGCTGGAGAAAGGCAACATCATCTATTCTAGCCATAATGTACTTGGCGAGAACAACACTTTTGGCCACAAAACCACAATGGTAAGTCTGTGTAAAGACCTGTATTAGTACTTCTTGTAAAAGACCACAAATAGACGCATTAGGCAGAGCAGAGATACCACAACCTTTGCATCTTACCCACAGCTGACCATTTCCGCTCTCAGAATCTGCTCAGATCTTATGGATAAATGCTCATAATTCAAAAATCATCAAAAGAAATTATCATGTGGATTCTCCTGGCCAGTGTAGTGCAGAGCTCAAAGTTACTTGCAAAATGTTTTTGGTATTCATAGAACCTTTTGGCAGACCTATATTGGATAAAAGATGGAGGCCTCATTTGAGGTTTCATGTACTCTTAGATTGCGCCTTTTTTTTTTTTTTTTTCAACGTAAGTTAGCTCCCAGTTATCTAACTGACAACCATAGATTTGACATTTGGTGTCTACTGCTGTGATCATCAAATTCCATCATGCCCTGCAGCCTTATAACCACTCTACCTTTAACCAAACCACACCTGCTCAAACCACCAGAGGGACGTTAAGCACCAGCGCCACAGATATCGATCAAGCTGAATGAAACCCAAAGAATGCCACAAAGATAAGACCATAGTTGTGGAAAAACAAACTGTTATGTAACCAGGCCATAAGTTTAAGCAATGGAGCAGTCAGTTAACAAAGGCTTGTGTTTTTTCACAGAGAAGGAGTGTGTGTTCAGGGTGGGGGTTGGAGCGGGGTGGGGTTTTTATATTTTCCAATTACACTTTACAGCCCAAGTTGTAAATGACAGTCCATATCTGAGTAACTCTCAACTGAGTACTTTTCCAGTTTTTAAAATATATATCTTGCACCAAAATTTTAATGGATCCAAAGAACACAGATCTTAAAAATGCATGCCTAGCTCGAGGACATATTGGCAGTCCTCTTTTGTGTGATGTGGCTGAAAACATGAGAAGTGATCCTAAGTCTCAGACACTAATCAATACTTGCCCTGAAAGTCAAAAGATGTCCTGAGGACTGCCTCAGGCTTCTTTTTAGCAGACCTGTTCTTATTCTGAACACTGATAGATTCATCATACACTTCATTTCACTTGTAACGTGATGTTTTAGCAGATGTCACCTACTCCAATCCCTAACCAATGAAATATAGGAGAAATGTGTTTTTTCAGAGTTAATTAAAGATTAGTATTTTTTATATGTGAAAGCACTGGCTTTCTTTCTTTCTTTCTTTCTTTCTTTCTTTCTTTCTTTCTTTCTTTCTTTCTTTCTTTCTTTCTTTTCCCCCCAAAACATCTCTTATTTCTTTTCAGGTTTCTTTCAATACAGAGGTAAAATAAAGAAAAATGAGCAAGGCCTTGGGTCAGTATAAATGTACCAGATTAATTCAAGCAACTTGTCCATGAACTTCAGGAAATATAAAGTCAGAGAGTGTTTTCATAAGTTGCGCTTGCCAAATACAGTGATAAATGATGCAGATTTTTAACATTAACAGGATTCTAAGCTGAAGCCCTAATTGGCTGCAAGGTGATAAATATTTTAATTTAAGATACTCATAGATGAAATGTTTGCAATATTTAAAGTTGGGCACATGAATGATAGGGAAAGAGAATGGCATCCATTTACAGATTTCAGTTCCTAGTTTTCAAGTGACAGATGATGTTCTTCACAATGCTTTCACCTGCCAAAACTATTCAAAGGTTCCCTCATGCCCATGAGCTCAAAATGACATAATGTCTAAGAGCTCTCCCTGAACTGAGGCTAAATCGGAACTCTTCGAATTACCTCTGTGGAGAGGAAGCAGGGGCCAGGTGATGGACTGAGATATTTGAGCTGTTTGAAGTGGGGGATTGTGTAACATTTGGAAGAGCCTACACTAGCCTTGATCATGTGAGCCCATAACATATACGGCGTGTGGTCTGAGCAGCACAGTTAACCTACACACCGCTTTAGCCTGCTTCTGAAAGGTCAGGGAGGGCAGCTGCTCACTGACAATATGAGCTGTTAAAAGAGCTTGATCTTTGCTGCACAAGCCAGCCCTCGGGTGCAGCCGTACAGGGCATGGTTTTGACTGGCTCTCATTTCTGTCGTATTCCGTATATGCTCAGAAACATTGTGCATGGCTGAGGTGCTGTTTCATTCAAGTTTTTTTTTGTGTGTGTGCGTGTGTGTGAAACAGTGTTCAATCTGAAACTACTACATATTCATTTATTTATTTATTTATTTTATTAACATGTATAAAGATGTAGCTGTATTGAAGTTACAGAGATTGAGATAAAGCGGTGGAGTTAAAAAAAAAAAAAAGCCATAGAAAACAAGGTTATATTTGTGAGAGTGATATGTCTTTTTGTTTTATATTTGCCCTTAGGAGATGGTACTGATGTCCTCAAAGACTCAAATGAGCGGCTGACCAGCTGAGAGGTTCCTCCACAGGGTCATGTGTGGGAAAATTCAGGTCATCTCTCACTCAGGGTGCCATGCTCACTGCTTTCAATCCAGCCTTGCAACAGTATGCTGTATATAACGAACCTTGCACTTAAGAAGTGTCTTGCATAACCTTAAATAGAGAAAGAAGAGAAAGGAGCGAAAAAAAAAAGAAATATCACTTATGCAAGCAAAAACGTTCTCTAATGACCTCCCGCACCAAACTCCTCCATTCCATACGTGGAGAATGAATGAAAAATAGGGGTCAGTATGCTGTTGACAGGGAAGAAAGGTGGGGTGAAAGTTGTTTGGGACTATGAGGCAATATGGGGGGTGGGGGTGGGGGGGTCGTCCTCATTCGGCGGTGGCCAAGAGAGTGATTGTCATCCAATTAGAGGCATGGGAGGCAGGTTTGATTAATCTGGTGAGTGCAAGAGGTGTTCCCTTCCAATGACCTATGCAGGAGATGCACAGGTAACGGTGGCTGCTGGGGCCCCATGAGAATTTCTCCAGACCTGCATCAGTCTCTGTCACAACAAAAAAGTATCTCTGTGGCTAACCGGCTGCTCTAAATCCATGCATCTCATTGTGAGAGCAGAGACAATACAGATATTGTGGCTGGGCATCTGGACTGGGGTTGCTCAGAAGATTCCAAGTAACTAAGTCACATATCTAAAGGAATGGCCGACTCACCAATCACTGTATGTGATTTAGTTAATAGAGTGTTAATAATGGATCCATTATTTACCTCAAATTCTGCTTTTGGGCTACTAAGGTTTGGTTATGTATTTAGTTTTGGCATAAACTATGCACATTACACGGTGTCCACAGTTGTTGAGCAAGGACATTGGGAAGGATGTGGGAAGCAAATATGATTTCAGATATGATTCAAAGTGACTCATGATACGCTTTTTTCCTTCACGTTTCCATCATGTTGTATTTAACATACAAGCCGTGACACTAATTACTCTGTTTGCATTAAAGGTCAAATACTCTCCTAGAGCTGTCACAGGGAAGTTATGGTGCCCTTATCAGTTCATTGTTTTCGCACTGAACTGGAAAACAAATCAGAGGGAAGAAAAAGAGATAATCAGTGCAGACCCTCCTGAAAGTGTTTGATTTATTTGCTTATTTTCACTCCATGAGATTCTACCCATCTGGGCTGTTTTTTACAAACGGGGAGACAGGTGGAGGCCCCTCGTTTCGGTCCTCTTCTTCTCTCTCTCTGCAAACTGGCAAGTGAAACTAGCCTTGACGCGAATGTGCACACACACACACACACACAGACACGCACACACACTTGTGCACACACACGCACACACACACACACACACACACACACACGCAGGCACGCGCACACACACATACACAAAGGGACTTTACTTTGAACGGCTGATAAGTTATTGGTCTTTTCTCAAATGGTCTCTCCTTAGTTCTTCTTTAGGTTCGCCAGTGTTTCTGATGAATCTGAGCAGAAAATCAAGGGGTGAGTGGAAATAGAAGGAAAGACAGTGGTGACATTGATTGATGTGTGAGCGCTCTCCCTGATTCGCTGATTAAACCCATCAATCTATATGCAGAAGAGGTGTCTGATGCAAATAGACCCAATCAGCTGGGACAAAATGGTTTTGTCAGGATGTTAGGGAAATAGGAGCAGCCAGCAAAGGTAGGACTGGATGAGAACTCTTTTGCCCATTCGTGGAGGCACTGAAGGTGTGATGTCCCAAATTAAGGGGATTACATGCTTCTCTTCCCACCTTCGGGCCTTCCCTGAAAGCCAAATTGCTTTGCCTTTTCCATTTTTCTCACACTGATCAACAAACAGAACAATTCAAAGTACATCCCAAACACATTGTTGCTGTTGAACATCTAGCTGAGCACATGGAATTGCTATTTTTATACACAATTTAAACTAAAGGAAAACATGTATAATATACATAATAATACAATATTTGAGCTTGTGAAGATTATATTCTTTTGCTTGGAGGATCCTTATACCTAACTGACAGCCTTCTGAACATACCTTTTTAAAGGGCTCTTTAATACAAGTAGGCATATGGTCTGTTAGAGTGCACCTAAAAATGGACCTCTGACACCCTTGGTTAAAAAAGGGGAAAAATATACCCCCATATTTGGCTTTCTAAATGAACAGCAGATAGGTTATGATGTTAATATGTTCACATAATAGATTAACTCTGAAAAAATCTCAGTTCATCATAGCAATGATTCCTTGCCACTCAGTCCTTTTCTTCTTCTCCATGGCCTTGTGTATGTCAGGGAGCTTGGGGTTCCTCCACAAAAGTGTGGCACACTCTCTCTCCCCTCCAGCCAATTCTGATCTGAATCAGTTTAATTAAGTAACAAATTCTGTTGGCATAGTAACAGCCCAGCTAATTTATCATGGGAAATAGTCTGTGAGACGGACAGGTTGCTCGGCAACAGCCAATGGCAATGCAAAGATGGGCCAGTGACAAATTGCACAGGATGCAGATGCTGTGATGGGGGGCCGCCGTGTTTGACTGGTGCTCACATGGGAGTAGTGGCACAGAGAGAGAGAGAGAGAGAGAGAGAGAGAGAGAGAGAGAGAGAGAGAGAGAGAGAGAGAGACAGAGAGAGAGAAGGGCTCCTCAGGAAACAGATTGTGTCAAAGGCAGGGAGGGGAGGGGGCACACTGCACAATACCGGCCTCCTGAGCCAAGATCACAAACCACAGCCTAATAGCCCCTTCAGTCAGCGAGACAGTGCTACTTCAAACCACTTTTTCCTCCCAGTAATGAACTGAGTGATGAGTTTACATTGTGCCCTAGCCATATTTATTTGAACATTCCTCAGAGGTATGGTCATGGCCTGCTAAAAGTCTGGTACACGAGGTTGGCATCATGAGGATGATACTAAGATGATGCTGATATTAATTAGTCTAGAGCAACACAATGAATTCAGATGAACTTACGGTCATGTTTGCAAATTACCTACAAATCAACAGGTTATTTCACATAATTTACATCAAAGATACTTTTTTTGCCGTATTTCAAAGTAAAAATTTCTCTTTTTAAATTTGGTATTCAGAATCTTTTTGTTTTATTTTACCTATAAAATATCTTCCCTAACATTATTTTAAAATGGCAACCATCATACAGTAGTGTGCAGGAACATTCTAAATACATTAACTGTTGCAATGTCCATCACCAGCTCAAATGATTGTACAGATAAACAGATAGAGGGGATGTGATGTATGTTCTTAATGCAACATATTTCACACTCAATACAAAATGAATACCATTACCATCCAAGTCAACCACAGCCTTTCATTGTCATGTATTTAGTCATGTGTAATGTATTTCCAAGAAAGCAAAGGGCAGTCATTTTCCAAACTTGTCCCTTAAGTGCTATGTATGCCTCTGGAAACCACAAGAAATATGCATGGAGTTATTGTATGAATCTTTTCGGCCAGTGATTGCATTTTTTGACTCATGTAGTTGTTGAAGGATACAATGCCATTCATGTAGCAGGTGTTCCTTTCCGAGATATATCCCAATATTCTCCATTTTAGCCCTGACTTTCAACCGCATTGGAATTTCAGAAGTGGTTACAGAGTGCATCTTGAATGCAGTTTTGAATGATGTTCCATGTGCTTAAGAATTATCGCTGAACACTTTCAAAGGGCCTTTTCAAGGTAGTTTCTGCTTCCATTGTGAGGCTCAACTCGAGTCACGGAAAAGAAAAGGCGATACTTTTAACTCAAGGCTGCCCTGTATCTCTAATCTCAGGAACAGCTTTCTGAATTTTCTCCTGCTGGCCTAACCCCATTTGTTTATCTGAAGCACTGGTCTAAATTTTTGAACTAGAATGTCTAACACCAAAAGATCTTGAGACCCAGTAGCGATAACAATGTTGGTAAAAATATCCTGTTACCAAGCTTAAACTTTGAAATATGTATTGGCATAAAACAAAACACCAGAGCCAATATTACCTTTTTACAGTGTCTGAGAGCCAGCAATAGGCTGCCTTTAAACAGGAGGCTCGTGAATGAAGCGTCTGAATTTTGCTCTTCTGCCTCTAAGTAAATGACTGCAACATACTGTCTTCTTCTTTGCTTATCTCTTCACTCCCATTGCTATCTGAATGTGATATGATTCTCAATAAATCAAATCTTCATATCGCCATCCATGACACTGAGTTCATTTTAATTGTCCAAATTCATTCTGGCTGTCTTCCTGTGCTGTTGCAGCTACTGAGCATGGGACATTTTAGGACAAACGCAAAAATGTGAATACAACACAAATGGCTGTAATATGTAGAAACAGCGTACCGCGATATAGTCCTTTTAAATTTTCCTGACAGACAGTATGGTGTTTGTCAGCCATTTATGTGTTTGATATGGACATTTTGTGTAATGCATGTTTATGATATGCAAGAATTCATGGGAGACTCAAGTCTGTTTCCCCTCATTTCACACCACATTTGTAATGGATATTCAGAGATGTGGAACTTCAATCCAAATATGCTCTCACTGGATGTGTGAGATGTTTGATGAAAGTCATCCATCAGATTTTGAATTATAATAATCAGTTCCCCTTCACACTAACTGCTGTGTTCCTTTACATGATGTCAATGATGAGAAGCATTTGTTTCTGCAAAGTAATATCTAAGAAATTTATATTTTCCATAAGTAATCGTAAAACCCGAGATCCATGACTGAAAGTAACTGTGAAGACCAGCAATATGCTGGGAAAGAATCCTAGACGTGTCCATACACAGATAAATAGAGCAAATTAAGAGCCAAACATTGCAACATTGCAAACATCTTTCAAATACAATAAAGGCAATGAGAGAGTTTTGTCTCACCAAGAAAACAACACAACAAGGAATAATCGCGCCCGTGCCCAACGGCAATCATCATCTGAGCCAAACAGATAATGGTATCAATTGTGGCGCGCAGTAGTGTGAATTATTCTCTAAATGAAGCAGTAAGACAGAGTGGAAGGGGAAAAAGAGAGATGGAAGGGAATAATGTATGGTTGAAAGTTATAATTAACAAATAGAACTTTTATGGAGGTAACACAGGGGCAGAGACTTTTCCCTCTCATCAGTGATGAGGGATGCAAATTCCCAGACGCTGCCACACCATAGGTGAAATAAGATTGTCTCTCTAATGCCTCTCGGAGATTCTGATGAGCTTAGGAATAAATATGCAAAAAAGCCTTCTAGCAAAAAAAAAAAAAAAAAAAGAAAGAAAGAAAGAAAAAAAAAGGCAATCAAGGATAGCAGTGGCTCTGGCTAGACTATAAATCTTTGTCTGTTTCAATCGTAGCTCTGGCCGAAACGGTGTAAAATTCAAGCAGGGATGTCATCAATTTCTGTTAGCGCCTCTGTCCCTCTTTGTGTCGACGGCTTGTTCGTGATGGATTGATTTTGTCACTTGTGCTCGGTTCACAGTATGTTAACACGGAAGGGCAGAGTTGGGTTATGGAGAAAGGGTTATTAGAGTCCTGGATGTGACTGGACTCTTCTTGCAGGATCTCACTCCCTTCTCTTGTCATTTTACTTGGGGAGGGTAGAAACTGATCAAATAAAGAAAGGGAGGAGTCAGTACTAGAACTCAGAGGACAGAAGTATCAAAGATCCCTGTTATGAAGTCTTCCTGTCATTCTCCGGCTCTGACAACAAAGCATCACCTTATAATGAAGAAAAAATGAGAACATTTAGAAGTTAAGATTATAGCTGCGGGGAGCAATTCTTTTTTTGCAAGCTCATAGCAGACATTTTGAAAAATGGGATCATTTGCATAATACATACATGGAGGAGAAAAGGATGAAATTTGACTGGTTATGATTAACCGACTTTTCACTCAGAATATTATAAATCCAGCCACAGATTATCAGTATCGGTACATTGTGGCTGCAATAATCTTATGTCAACTGATCATGGTCGGTCAAAGTGTGCTTTCCTATGCCCAGTTCAGGAATACTTTAAAGTTTTGTTTGATGATCTTTGGGAAAAGTATTTCAATAAATGAATGCCAATGGGATGAAGCATGTGATGCATTTGCTTATGTGTGGTGGCCAAGAAAGATTAACTGTAAAAATAGATTTTACAATAATAGTTTGGAAAAGAAAGAGAAATCAATTATCCTTCTGATTTGTCTGACTAACTGTCGAAACAACAAAAATGATGGATCAAAGCATTAATCAGTGAGTAAAACTGGGTCTGGACTAGGCCCAAGGGTAAACAGAAAACTGTTAAAAACAAATTTTTATGTAATATAAATAATTAAAAATAAATAAATAAATAAATAAAATGCTGTTAGGCCTGACACACATATACACTATGAATTTCCCTGAGCTCCTATGCATAGAATGATGACTACAGGGAGCCTAACAGCGACTTTATACTGAGACATAGAATCTTTTTTCACTTCAGTGTAAAGATGACAATAAATAAATAAAAAAAATTGCAAATTCAGGAGTAAAATGTTCACAAATTGATCGAAGACCAAGTAACACCCACTCACATTTTGGTACCACAAAAAGTTTTACAGTGAACTATCAGCTGGTTTGAGGATGAATAATTTTTCTGAAGCACATTTTGAGAAAGAACGATCCTTAAGTTTGAAAAAACAGTTAAGCCATTAGCAATTTTTTGAGATAACCTTTTGTCCAAACACGTTGTAAGGAACAGTGTTCGAGGAACAGGCGCAACGCCTTGTAATTCCAGCGTTTTGAAAGCCGAATATGAGACACCCGGCATGTGCTCATCACCTTTTGTTAGGCTGGTAATCCTATTACATTTCCTTATTCACTGACTCTGTCTCTAGAGGAATGCAGGTCTCTCTGTCTTGCTCTCTTTCGCTCTCTCTTCTTTCTCTGTGTCTCTGTCTTATACTCACACACACGCACATGCACACACGAACACACGAACACCATGAGAGAATTGAAACTGAGAAATGTTGAGCTGGGGCTACACTGGTTGGTGCTGCTAATAATGTCTTAGCTGTGTTTTTGCCTTTAATAAGTGTCTAGTTATGATACCAAGCACAGGGGACATACAATTTTCGGAGGCTTAAGAGTCTACACATTACTTAAGAGTAGACACCCTACAACACTCTATAGATAAAATACAACATAAAGAACCTGTTTGTGCATACTGAGTAAAACACAATGACTAAGAGTTAAGCAGTTGGACATTCAAGAAATTTATTGCAAATTAAAATTAAAGGACATAACTGCATCAAATGCAACATTTATTTGATATAATGCCAAAATGTTTGGCATTAAAGACACACTTAAATGGATGGAGTTGTATAACAACAAAAACAACAACAGCGACAAAAACAGATAAAATATTTATTACAGCACCTTGAAATAGCTGTAACGATGTTGATGGCGATAATCTCTTCGAGCGAGACAGCGGTCTCACATTTTTTAGACACAACATTGAGTTTCCAGACGGACGGAGCTGATTTGAGAATCCGTGGGCCTGCTTGTCATCTCAGGGTTTAACACCTTTATGGCACTGTCAAGGCAGTGGAAAGAGAGGGATAGGCCAAAAGGACATAACAAAATTGCCCTGGCTGGCTCTTTGCTTTTCTCCTTCATCTATGAGCTCTGTGTCTGCACCTCATCCGCAATGCCCATTAGGTGAGAAATCCTGGCAGATAATTTGTTTAGTAAATGAAACAGATGTCTTTTCAGATTTTTTGGAGTGTGTTCCCGGGAGATTCTCCTCCCCTCGGTCCGGGGGGTCAGACGTGATGTACCCGAGGGGTAGTTGGAGGGAAGAAAAATAACAAGGCTTGGTAAGTGCCTGGGGACCACAAACATCATTCACATCGCCCATAATCATCAAGGCGATGCTCGGATGCCTCCTTAATTTACATAATACCATCCTGACACTTTTACTCCAGCTATCCATCACAGGCAGGATGAGGCCCTCTCAAGCTCTTCCCTTGCTCTTCCCCCTGATTGTGTCTGGTGTTTATCTGTCCAGGCACAAAAGATTGATTCCCCAGTGTTTCTCTCCCTTATGTTCAGCAGATATGAATTTCAGCAGAGTGATGAAGCACCAAGTCAGCTAATAATAAACAGAAAACACACATTCAGAAAAAAAGGGTCTTTTCATGTGTCTGTCTTAGTTTAGATTATGTGACGAGACAAATGTCAGGTTAAGGAACTGAAGCTTCTCGGTGTAGAATCAAATTAAAAATGCAATCCCTCTCTGTAATGCCTTTAAAATGTCATAATTCTGAGGAAGGGCTGGGTAAAAAGAGAAATGGTTCCCTGTGTAGCTGATGTACCAAAAACTGTTCAGTGTTCTGCATATGTGTGTCAGGTGTTTACCCGAGGCTTAGGCTACTATACCAGGTAAATATTGAAAAAGAAACAGCATCACAGTCTGTCCCCATATGCACTGTACAGATACTTAACTACTGTGACAACACACGCATAATATAGGGGAGTGTACACAGATAGCATAGGGGAAGGTTAACTGTAACACAATCACAGTGAAATCTTTACATATTAACTAATGTGTAAGTATCATGTTATAATCTGTTATAAATGTGTAATTACCAGTGCAGCTGTTACGTCTGCTCAACACATTTTGACTTTTGCTTTAATCAGGTGCTTTAGTGAAATATAAATTGCAATAATTAATATAGAATAGTTTACCTATTGTCTCTGTATCACATTTCCAAATTATAATGCGAATGGAGCTTCTATTGCTGTATTCTACATTCAAGCCACACGCTAAAGCATGTTTTAGGATTTATTTGATGAATTCAGAACCTTACTAAACTCTATGAAATTCATCTAGAGACAAAAGATTAGATACACGTGCTATTGTGTTTTCAGCACCTATTGTTACCATAAGTGAGAAAAGGAATGGTGAGAAGAGCAAATTACAATGAAAAATGTCACTTCTCATAGTGTGTCATGAAACAATAGTAATATTTTGAAGCATAACTAAACCTTAGTTTGAATTCAGTCCCAGAGATGGAGCTGACATGACAAGATGACCCAGATGAATGAGGTAAACTTATGTACAAACTCTTTAGTCTTACATCTTCTATTTACCTGTTTCCCCTGCGCCTTGTGTTTTATGAATAGGCTCAAAAAGAATATATAGGACATTTTTTTCCCCCTTTTTATTTATTTATTATTTTTTAAAGCAGTCTCAGTCTTCAAAGTTTCTTTTACGATAACAGAAAACCATTAGCTGCTGTCAAACCCTGAAGAAGAGAGATTATTTTTTTTATTGAAATAAGATTAAAATGATAACTTTGACTGCGGCCTCCACCTGATAAAATATTTCAGCTCATAAGCGTGGTGTAGGCAGAGGGATTAGAGAGAGAAACGGAGAGAAGGAGAGAGGGAGAAATTCATAATATATAATAAAACAAAAGGTGTCATGGGAAATAACATTGATATTAAAATTAGACTATGACGCAATCTATAAGAAAAATGCAGATTTAAAAATGTAAGTTATGATGGGGAAAAACAGATTTGAAGGTACAACGACATAGTTAATCTTAGGGTCTTTGTGTTGTTTAATGGTCTGTTTGTGTGTGACCTCTCCTCCCCTCTCCATGCATGTCCAAAGAAAGAACTTTTCCAACATTCTTACAGTCTATGAATTCATAAAGTATCAAAATCATTTTTTTTTTTTACTCCTTGAGCTAAAAGATCCGTGTTTCACTGACTGGAATTGCACCTCTGGAAATAACCTGGATTAACTTCACTTTATCCGATTGTCAAATGGGTATGGATTGTTTTAAAATGGGAATGTTGCAATGATGGAGGAATGCCCAGGGGACCATAGAAACACTGTGACTTATCAAATCAACAACATTTCTTTTCTTCCTTTTTAAAAGCTCCTCAGAAGAACAAAAGAATGTGGTGATATGCCTATCAAATGCCAAAAAAAAAAAAAAACCTTTCTCAAAGGATGCCAGACGCCAAAGTTTCAGACAGAAATGTATTCCTTTTTCCAAAGGTGCATTTAGAAAAGAGGCAGTTGTATATGAAAACACGTTTGAAGTGTGAAGGACTTCAAAAGAACCAAAATGTCCTTGCTTTCAAAGAGAAGGGTCATCAGCATCTGCTGACAGAGACAGAAGCTTCACACCCTAGATTTTTGTATTGACAGAGAACTCACATGATGAACATTGGGTACATGACCATGTCCTAGACTGTGTGGCATGTACTCCTCCATGGAATATACATAATGCTACCCCTGAGACCCAGAATCCTATGTGCAATGTCACCAGAGTTTCTCAAAACCATAGCTCTTGTCTTGTCTTTTTGAAGCCTGAATTACATGAACCACCACGGAATGTAACAAGATTTAGGCCACACGGTGCCAAACGCTATTTCAGACTGTCCTTAAACATGCACTAAAGTAAACAACATGCTCTCTCTTTCCAGATCTCTAAATATGTTCGAACACAACTGCAACTAAAAATTAGATTTTGCAAGTGACACAAACTCAAATTCCCACTGATCTTTAGTCTTTAGTTCAGCATCCCATTTTATCTCAGTATCCCAGAATATCATGCATTTCTGGACAGATACATGCAGTTATTTATTTATTTTTATTATTAGATGTGTTCTTCACCATTATTGTCCCTCATGACAGGATATAGGAAGTGTATTCAGACAGAAAAGCAACCTTGAGGGAAAGTACAGAGTTCAACAGGACAATACTACAATGCGACAACCTCTCGGACTCTTCATCTGCTCATCTGAAGCATTATATCAGCCCACTGATATGCTTGGATCTTTGTGAATGGGCCATGATCCTGGCCTTAAGGGTAAGTAAATAACAGTAACAAGGCCAATATGAGAGCACTATGAGTTGGTTCAAGAACTGTTTTAATTCACTGTACTCATTTCACAAGTTTTCTATATAAAGAGTCTTTCATAAAGAGAGGCAAAAAGAATAAGAGCGAGAGTTGAAAAAGAACAGGATGTTCACAACAAGGTTACAGAGCTTTTCTCCCCCTCCACTCATATCAGTGTTGACCACTGGGCTCTTCCTAAGTATGAGCTGTGTCTGACTTTGTGGGAAACACAATGGGTGGAAATGAGTGGACAAGAGAGTTAAAGAGAAGACATATGCACTCTACTTATTAAAATGAATGATAGCTGAAAAGCACATGGTGCCTGGAAACATGATGATTAGATGTCAGCAAACAAACACCATCTTTATCTTTTTTTTTATTCCCGAGAAAATCTTTTTTTTCTCCCACACTTTTTGAACTTGTTTTTTTCTTTTCTTTTTTTTTTTTTTCATTATTCTCACAGCACCTTGCCACCTTTTCATTCACTTTGAGTTCACAGCGTACCATGGCTGGGATGAGACTAAAGAAACTAAATTTCTTGCTCTAAACAAACATTTTGTACACTTGGTACAAAACACACAAAATGAAACTGTACAGTTAGTTATTTATATTTGTGTAGAACAACGATGATCAGAGCATAACTGAAGATAATCGACAAAAGTAGAAAACTGGCTTACTGACTTATTTTTTGCCCTCTTTATACACACACAATAGGATTGTCTTACCAAAATATTTCGGTCTGTGTTTTGTCCCTGTCATAATCTTGTTTTGAAACAAAAATTTACGATCCAAACCATGATATTTCATGAAGTTGCACTAACACTCAATTTTGGTACGTAATTATTGTAGCACTGTACTGTATTTATATGTCATGTATTTCTTTTTGCACTTTTTCAGCCAATTTAATCATGACCAGTTCTCTCATACCTCCTTCCCAATTGTTTGTACTACCCCCATACTGGCCAAGGAGGGTCACAGACTGCTATGTGTCTCCTCCAATATAAGTGGAGTCACTGATCACTTTTCGCCGGACATGGAGGGCTTCTCCAGGAAGCTGTAACACGTGCAGAGGGTCACACTGTGCTTCCTGGATCTAACCGCTGCTGATCCAGCACCATGACCAACCAATGAGCTGTTGTCATAGCAATGAGGATTTGATTACTGGCTTCCCACCCATGAACACTGTCAGTTGCCTTCGTATGGATGCCCAACCAAGCCAGCAGCACTACAGAGACCTGGCCTCAAACGTAGTAACATAATTCTAAGAGCAAGAAGGGTTTAGCTTTGGATATTTACAACACATTGGGCTTGTGTGTAATGATGCGATTTTGTAATCCAATGTTGTTGACAGAAAAAAGGTAGTTCTTTCATTCTGCATTTCAAGACTCATTCATAAGCCTTTGTAATATATAACATTTAACCTCCAGACCTCACATACTGGTAGACTTATAAATGTAGAGGAATATGTGCACAATTGTGCCATTGGCCCATACAATGACAAACATCAGGTAATGCTCTCCTAACATCTACTGGCATTTGTTCTTTTTTGACCTTAGCAGGAGTTCATACCTATAAACTTTAATCTGAGTGTGGGTTTTAACGTAAAATAATCTCTAGAGGGCTAAATGTGAAGAGACCATTCAGGAAAGAGGAGGACAAAGATCTCTGATATGAGCCTCCTCAGGGGTTCTTTTTGATACTAAAGGATGTTCCAAGTTTGAGTTCCAGCTGTCTCTGATGCCTGTTCCTGTCTGGGTGTCCTCTTCCAGGGCACTTAGCAGTTAGACAGGCTTTCCAGTCTTGCATACAACCTCATCACTATTAAAACTCATATCCAATCAGTGGGAGTTGCTGTTGCAGTGATGGGGAGATGATCTCCTGCTGATTTCCTGCTTATTAATGTTGGTAGGTGTGTCCATGTGCATGCCTCACTACACTGGATGCACCACTACCAGTATATAAACCTGAGACTCCATGGTGTTGGTCTAACATCTCTTCCACTGTGCCATCCATGCTCCTCTTTTGTTGCATTTTTAATGATTAATATCATCTTAATGTGAGTACACCCCCCCCCCCCCCGTCCCCCTTTAGTAACTGCTATGAATAAGACCATTGCTTCTGCTAACATGCAAAGGTAGTTCAAGATAGCTTTTGCCTTCAAAACAGCTGAAGTTTCATTCACTTTTTCCAGAAAGCTTAGATGGGAGTAGAAAGGCTAATAATTATAATTTAACTGCATAGAGAATTTAGAGTATATATATATATATATAAATCTGCATGAAGATTCAAGGTGTTTGGCCAGTGTGTGTTTTAGATTACCATGAATACAAACATTGCTGCCCAGTCATTGTGAATTCTCATGTTACTGTATTCACTCACTCATGTTACATCTCGTGTTACTGTACTCACTCACTGATGAGCAAACGATGTAACTTTATTGTCTGAAACACAGTTCATTTTGAATAAATATGTGCAGTACACTAAGCAAAAATTCCTTGAGACCTACATTTGAATGTGCTCAGGGGGGCAGAGGTTACACATGCAGACACTGATTCAATATCTGAATAGTTTATTTGAATGACAAATCCGTTAACACTTCCATGTTGACCATTAGTGAGTAAGCCAGCAGCCACAGCAGCATTTGAAGAGAGGGGCATTAGCCTAAAATGGCATCAGAGATTTCTGTTGATACCAGAGGCACCCAAATCCAGTCCTGAAGGACCAAAGTCCTGCTGTTTTTCTTGTCAATCAGCTACATATGGTCCCTGATTGACTGTTTTCCAGGTAAAAATCAGCATCTAATTAAGAGGTGAAAACAGAAAGCAGCAGGATTTTGGCCCTCTAGGACTGGATTTTTGGCACCTCTTATTTATACATACTGCTGTACATCAACATACATGCACAAGATGGAAAATACATCACATTCTTGAAGAAAGAATATTGGTGCAAAATAAATTTTGCCCCTGGCCCTGAATATTAATTTGAATTTGTTGATAATGCAATGGCTAATGCTGTAGGTGCAACCTATGCTTCATCTCTACAAGTTATGTGAGAATCGGTGCTAAATGCTCTGCTTATTTACTCCTGTTGTCCTAGGGTCATAATGACCTGAAATCATTTTCAAACCTATGAAAATTATATAAAACATTAATCTAAGTACATGTAGCTTCCTAAAATTGGAAATTTGGGGATTTTTTTTTGTCATTTTTGGTGTAGCTGCCACCTATTGTCTTAACGTCAGTATGAACCGAGATAACTTTTGATGTTGAACTATCTTCATGAGCAGCTCTGTATAACTCCGAGTGCCACAAACTCATCAAGTATTTCCTCATACTCATAAATACCTGGTACTAGGCCCATTTAAAAAATATCAGCATGCATGCTAGTTTAGCATGTTAGGTTGCTAGCAGTACACACTTTTCAGGTTTTCCATAGTGTATTCCATACTGCTACCTTTCCCAAACTTAAGGTCGCAGACCCATTTTTATTGGATTGCTAATTGGTAGAACAAAATGCACAACAATGCTATGTGAATTCATTTCCCTTATTAAGATAGAAGAAGGACATTCTTTTTGCTACACTGGTCTGCTCAGCTCAGATGCTGTGTGCGGGGCGCTCTCTCTTCTCACAAACCTGGTTGGCTTCTGGCTGTGGTAAAGTTGTGAGTGGTAGAGATTTAAGCGGTAGTTTAACTTGGTGGTAGTGGAGTTGTTCAGTTGAAACCACAATCGTGTGCTTGATGTCAAAATGAAAATACAAGGAAGAGTTTATTAACATTGGCTTCACCAAAGCCATTTGAAATAGAGAGGAGAGGCCTCAATGTGTTTCATGTGGGAGTTGTATTTTGGGGAATTTTATGACAATTTTACCTATATTCAAAACATTTTTATGCATTTACAGTGCATGGGACCTTTGGGGGCACTAGAGAGATAACAAAACAGCTGATGTTGTTTATGACTATTTGGTTGTACTGTATGCTAACATCTGTAACATTGTGCCAAATTTCACATTTGTATTCAAAGGTTTAGTTGAGTTATAAGATAAATTGGATCCCAGGTCATGGTGACCCAAAGGTAATAGGTGTTAATATTTCTTATGACAATTAAAATGCCTACTTATTGTAACAAGACACGCTCTCTCTTACTTTTCATCTGTCTTTGAGAATTAGAAACCATAGTCATATTTTTCTTGACCTTCTCCCTCTCCTTAATGCCTTGTTTTGACTCATGACATGTAACTGAGAATGCAGAAACTCATTTTCTTTGTATAGGGCTTTTGTTTGGGTGCTCTGAGATCATATGCAAATGACATGCTCTAAAGGCAGAATGTAGAATTTATTCTTTCATGTATTTCAAGAAAGTTTATATTGAGATTATATTGTTTGGTGCTATTTTTAAGGTCTGAAAGTCGTTTGTTTTGATATCTTTTTAGAAAATCTGTCAGGCAGTTTATGTAACCTTAACTCTGTTTAAACCCTATGCTCATAATGACATACTGCTATATAAACATTGTTGAGAGACAAACAAACAAATAAAATCTTTTTTGTTAACTTTATTTTATGTGAAACTGTGACATCTAAGTAAAACTAAGAAGAAAAAAAAAAGAGTGATACTATTTCCTTCCTACCCAGGTGAGATTTTGCTAAATTATAATAATATTAAAATATGCCTGCGCTGATATGTCCCTTTATGTGGGGAACAGATGGCCATAACACATTTAAGACTTTCCTCACCATTTAAAACGCATCTCTTTGATGAAATCTGTTGACTGTTTTAAGAGCACCGAGAACTATGGCTGTGTGTAGCCATTATCAGAGTTTCTGGGAGCAGTTGAATGAGTGCTCTTAAATGCTCTTCTCCTTGAGGAAAAAAAAAAAAAAGGGAATCTATTTTTTGCCCATTAAGGCTGGCATTAAGAGCCATTATTTTCTTTAACTGCAATAACTATCTCCCTCCCACATCCGTCATTACTGTTATTATTCACATTGTAACTTGAAAGGACGTAAAGGACGTTTCGAAACGATTGCATTTGTTTGGCTGTTGGTGAGGAAGTGGAAAAAAGAGAAAGATTTGGATTTATTGAGATTTGGCACCATAATGAAAGTCATTGTGCTGGCAGAATCTGTAGTCAAAGAGTATGTCTCTCAGTACAGTGAGAATTCATTAACTCACTGGAATTAAAACGCGGGAAATTCAATTTCCATCAGTTTCAAAGTGACAATTTCAAGCCATTAATTAAAAATGTATTCATTTTAACATTTGGTAATGAAAGGCAGAAAGTGACTGAGTTACTATAAACAAATGAATCAGAACACACAGGCATGCAGACACTCATGTAATACTGAGTATCTTTTTTTTTTTGCATTTGATTTTCCATGCATACGCTGTGCTGAGGTAGAAAGGCTTGTTTTGAATTCCAAATATCCAACATTCATATGTGTAATATAGCTGTGATCTTCAGTGTAATAGTTGTAGTTCTATGTACCATAGAGGCATTGACAAGGCCTAAGGCTTTATTGCTGGTTATGAATATATATCCCCATCCTCCACTGCTTCAGCACAGATAAAAAAAGAGAGAGCTGAGAAGTGAATAAGAGAGAGAGAGAGAGAGAGAAAGAGAGAGAGAAAGAGGGATAGAAACAAACTGGTGGCATCTGTGATCCCTGGTGACCCTGTCCTCAATCCTTTGGCAGACCAGTCTCAGCATTGACACATCAGATGAAGAGATGAAGGGTAGGAGGGAATGGAGGCGGGCCAGCCGCCCGGCGAGTCACAACGTTTCGCACTTGGTTAACACCTCGCCGCGAGCCGGGTGCCAAGGATGCGCTGCTTCACTCATCCTGCCTCTCATACTGTCACAGCACATTTGGGCCATCGGTGGCTTTTGATCCTCCGCTCTGCACCAGCATGAAGACGAGGATAGTTTAACACATGATGCATTATGTTTAAAAATATTACCAAAGACTGTCAAGTTGTGAAAGGAAGAAGTTTGCTCTGACGGTGCTGGGGAGGGTGTGGCGATGTTGTATGCCATATTTCCTCTATGTCATACTCTGTATGGCTTTGGGAGGGATGGTGGGGTTTTTGTGGTAATTCACCGATTCTATGCTGATCCAGTGTTGGTGTTTACTTTTGTCATTATACTTCTTCATTTCTCTGTTTCCTCTTGGTTGTAACGGCCTTGTCCTAACTGTAATCAAACCACGTTAACTTCTGTTTCTGAATGCGTTGACACAACAAGCTGACAGTACTGAGGTTTAATCACACCGCTTTATAGAAATGGAAGTTATGAATGACTCTTGGTATTGGAAAATGGATCAAAGTTCTTGTCAGTCCAAAGTGGAGGTTTCCAAGCCCGGTCCAGGTTTTTGTATACACCAACAACAACTGTCTCTGACTGTCTGTAGAGTGCACACATTGTTTTCTGGGTAAAAATCAGCCTGTCACTAAAAGGTGAGGACACAAAGCAGCAGGTTTCCAGCCCTTAAGGACCAGACTTGGCATTCCTGATCCAAAAACAAGTCTGTTCAACTCTCAGCTTTGAATCCAGACAGCCAGCTGGTTGTTTCCATGAATCTTTCCATGTTTCTGATTGGTTGAGGTCTGCACCCCATATAGCAGCCAGAATAGCTCCGGTCTACAGAATTGCTGAGCAATCATTTGCTGACAATGCCTTGTTGAATTATAGATTCAGTAATTACTGTACTATTTTACCCCTATTCAACCTAATGGGGTGATCACAGTGAACTGCAGTTCAGTTTACAAGTACCAGTGAGTAGGACGTATTATAAGCTCCATCTCTGTTTTCTCATAGTGAGATATGTTAAATACTGGATTATATTGCTGAGAGCTACTGCTTTCATTTAAGGACCTTCAAAGAAATTTGACCTGCAGTGGCAATATCAAATTCCCATGTAATCAATGCTTTAACTTGATTTAGTCAGGCTAGACTATACTACCTTGGTGTTCACCCCCTTGCAACTACAGTAATGCACTTTGTTTGTGTTTCACTGTCTGGTCAATGACAATTAACACAAGATTGGTTTACATGTTTAAAATTTGTGGAATGCCTATTGTTGTCATAATCATCATCACCGTTGTTGTTTGTCATCGATAACAAATTATTTTAGTCTTGCCATGGCTCACAGTTAAACGCAGGTCTATTTTTCTCTATCATGTTTGTATAATCAAGGCAATCGTGGGGCTATTGTATGGCGCCATAAAAACAATGAGGCATGATTAGCAAAGAGGGTTTAATTAAAACACACACACGCACTCATGCTGCACTTTGAACAATGATCCCATGGCAGAATTAGTCTGTAAGTATCCCACCCTTTATCCAGTATCACACACATTGCCCAGGCAGTGAGGCAATGAGTCATTTGATCCATCAAATAGTGGTGCATATCAGCCAAACAGTCTGGTTGGCTAACCCGCCTGATTTCGTTGTATCACTGTGTTTAATTTCTAAATCTGTGCTCGGTTCCTTGTAGAAACAAATAAATCCTCCAAAACCTTGTAACAATTTCTTCTTGAGGCCACCCCCATGGGCCCAAAAGCTACAGATGGACATGGACTATTTCCTTCCATTGCGAGGAGTGCTTTGCCCATGTTTTCTCACGTTAAATTGGACTATTTAAAGTGTACTGCAATCCTGGCCACGGAAGCAATGGCCACAGTTCTGGAAGGCTCTCTTACTGATTTGAGTCACCAGGGACCCTGGCAGAGATATTTTGTCTCTCGTATAGATATACTATTATGGTTTTGCCCGAGAAGCACCATCTTGAGTGGGGATGTGCGAGGAAACCAGATGGGGTCTATTCACACCACTTTGAGACACCAAGAGTTTGGGAGGCACCCTGCAGCCACTTCTTGTTATCTTTTGTCACCAATCAAGTGACATTTTTTTTTTCTTCCACTGTGAGTGAATTTTCATGTTTCCTGGGGTCCAACTGTAAAAATAAAGTGCAGTTTTAAATAGAATTCCATTGTAGGTGACATACACATGGCGTTGCAGACATAAATGATTGTTTATACTCTTTTGAATGTGAAATATACAGCGTACCTATATAAACTATGTCACGTCAGTGGTAAATATCACTTGCCATTTTCGAATTTCATGTGTGATTACAGATAACCATGAAGAAAATAGCATATTTATAGTGTGATGTTGATATTAACACAATAGGTAAGGTTTTGGGAATAATGAGCATTCATTTAATACACATGAGCAATAGTGCAGGAAGGCAGTGTAGAATCATAAGTTGTTTTACAATTGAAAATAAGTGGCATAAAGTTCACAGTTTTGCAAGGGTCATTGTTAGAAATATTTCACCATGCATCAACTGTGAATACCCTTGTCATGCTACTTGTGAGATAAGTGACAACAGAGAGCAGCACTTGCTTTGTAGTTCTCAGAACATGAGTGCATATCTCTCTATCTCTGTCAGTCTGTCTGTCTCCCTCTTTCTGTTGTTTTTGTGTGTGTGTGTGTGTGTGTGTGTGTGTGTGTGTGTGTGTATGCACGCATGTATGTGAATGTTTGTGTATGTGTCTGTGTGTTTGGCTGTGGTCAGAAGATAAAAATAACTGGCTGAACAATGTGGTGTGTGTGGCATGATGCTCACCTTTGAATTCCTCTGTTTAGATGAGAATGGACTCCAACACCTGAACATTAAGTTGTGTTTACCATCAAGAACATTTCAAGTCCCATTTTCTCATGGATAGTTCTAATAATAACCCAGACTGAATATTTCCAGTATGAGAACAGGTCTTAAAGATGTACAGTTTCTACCCTGGACTCTCTCTCTCTTTCTTGGACAGAAGACAGAGGATCTGGCAGGCACTCTGCCATCAATAATAGATGAGAACTGTAGAACCCTAAGCAGCCATAAGTAGAATGGTGTCCAGTTAATGGCTGCATAGAGGGTCAGGGCTGTGTGTGTGTGTGTGTGTGTGTGTGTGTGTGTGTGTGTGTGCGCGTGCACGTGCATGTGTGCGTGTGCGCGTGTGATCAGTGTGTGCGTGTTTTTGGTGTCCATTTTTGGAACACAGTGGGCTGTGTGTGTATGTACATTTTAGCAGTAGATGGTGTGTCTGTGTGTTCGTGTGTGTGCGTGTGCGTGTGCGTGTGCGTGTGCATGTGCATGTCTGCTCTGTGTAATGTACACTGACTAAGCATCTATTAAGCATCTATTACTGTATCATTCAGTAATATACAGTATGCATAGTCATTTCTGGTTGTTAGTGTTGTGACAAAGGCAATAGTAAACAATGTGAATTGTCAGACATTTTTGGTCACAGTGCATCTTTCTGTCTGATAAGTTGAAACTATTATTTGAAACCATTATCACTATTGTTTCTGTACCACAGCAATGAATGTTTTGCCCATATCTGCCAGTGTATCCAATGAAGATGTGTCTATGGAGCACATTTAGTCAACAAAAGCAAAAAAAAAAGAAAGACAGAAACCAAAGTCTTAACCTCCTGACAGGCAATGGGAGACATTCCAAATTCAAGATATCTTTATTGAATCATGACAACAAAATAAATTACATAATGTATCAAATACAAACCAGTCCGTTAGTCAGTTTTTCCAGCTTTTGTTTGTGTTCCTGTAACTACAAGCAGTGTTATGCGTACCTACTCAGTACAAAGGACCAACATTTCTCCCTCTACTGTGACAGTAAAAGATTATACTACTGCTACTACTACGAGTAGTAGTAGTAGTTTCAATAATAATAAAAATAATCATAATAATAATGATAAAAATAATAATAATAATATAAACACTTAAATAGTGAATAAGTGCTCTGGATTTTGAAGAGAGAGATAAAAATCAGTGCTCCCTCTCTTTTCACTATGTTTAATACACTTTGGTGTAAGCTGCTGTGCTCAGAGAATCAGTTAACATCATATGCTGAGTTCAAATGAGGAACTTGTTGAAACATTATCAACATTTATTAACTAAGTTAAAATTCCTCTTTGATATTGTAAGATGGTCTTACCAGCAAGTAGTTCCATTGAACGGGAAATGAACAGCCGGTAAACAGTCACAGGGTATGTAGTGAACACTGGTCGTTCATTATTATTTTTGGGGTGATCATGTCACTGAGGGAAGAAGAATTAATCCAAAGAATTAATTTTAAAGATGGTCAGTTTATCTGTGATTGGACATTTTGTTTGACATGTGTGAGTCCACTGACACTAATCCATCTCTACAGATGAGTCATACCATTCTCACTGCCAGTACCAATCAGCTTGGCAATATTTGGAGACCATCTGACATGTTGCAGTGTTAACTTTCAGTCCTCTGGGTCAATGTCACAAATCCTGTGTTCTGGGGATCTTATTGATTCATTTACAATAGACCATCAGAGTACTCTTAAACAAATATAAACAAATTAACAACGCATGGTAGTTTGGCAAAGTGTGCCCCTCCCCCCTAAAACAAAACAAACAAGCAAAAAACAAAACAAAACAAAACAAAAAACAAAAGCTGTTTCCATGACAGTCAGTTGTTGTTGATCACTCATGTTATCCAATAATGTAAGGGAGAAAAAAAAAGCTGAAGACCTTTATTTTATGTAAGAATGCTATTCATTATTATTATCTAGTTTTAATATTTACCATTAACAAAAGAGCAACGCGCTTTTTTGATATGTCATACATTGGCATGTTTTACCGTGCAAAGAAAAGGATGAATATGAATTGCTACAGCGAGAGGTTGACGCAGGCCAATAAAAACCTTCTCCTTGATTGCCATTAGTGGTCTTGGCAGCAGTCCTCCACGCTATCTACTTCAGAGGAATGGCGGTGTAGTTTTGGGGAGGCAGCCTCCTAATTTGCACATATGGAAATGCTTTTTCTCGCCATTCCGCCGCCTCTGTTGTGGCCAGATGGAATTAGAGAGCGCTCAGAAGCCGTGAAGGCAAACACATCAAAAAGAGAGAGGGGAGAAAGGCAGACTTTTTTTTTTTCATGAGAGACCAGGAGGCTGGAGATAAATAAATAAAAAACTTGGCTCTTTTAGATTGCATTAAAGTTACCCCCCCCAACCCCCAACCCCCAACATCACCCCATGAGTTTTCTGTCTTTACACCTCTTATTGGGTTTATTAAAGACATGAACTTGCACTCTTAAAAGGGAAAATGGAAGAAAAATAGTATATACGCATAAACACCCCACATTTATTTACCTGTGATACGAAGACGATTAAAACTATTTCCTATACCTACATGCCCGCCAGACCTCTAGACGTGGTGGTGTTGGAGAAGGGGCACTGGGAGTTAAGACTCTTTAGAATAATGTATGTGAACCAAAGCACTACATATAGCTCCTATTAAAAGAAGTCTCATCGATTTCACAGAAAAACAAAAGCAAAATGTTGCAAATAATGCAATGTTATTTCAGTATAATGTGAAACACATTTCCCATCTAAGTGCTCACTATTTCTGCACTCTCTATATCATTACACGAATCCACAATCCCTCTGTTCTTCTACCAACATCCTAACTAATAATTTATCATTAGCGCAAGTCAGCTCTGTTTTTAAAAGTCAAGAAAGAAAGAGAGAAAGAAAGAAAGAAAGAAAGAAAGAAAGAAAAAAAAATGTGTACTATTAATTGCATATGTAATGTAAAAGCTGTAATAGCCTAATGGGGAATGAAATTGTAATACAAACTGAATATCTGTTAAATACTGCCTGGCAACTTAATGTAAAGTACTGCAGCCAGTAGATATGTGGATAAGCTTCACACCCCAAGTATTCTACACTTCATTTCACTAACTGACAAAGCTGATACTTCCTTGAATTTGTATTATTTCAAAAGGATAAAATAGCACTTCTGCTCAGAACATAATGCTCCATTCACTTAAATCAGTTCTACAGGTTTGAATTGACACCAGGTCACACAATTACATAGTTCTATTTTTCTCTCTGTCTCTGTGTTCTCTCTCTCTCCCTGTCTCCTTCCCTCTCTCTCTCTCTCTCTCTCTCTCTCTCTCTCTCTCTCTCTCTCTCTCTCTCTCATTTTCTCTGTATTTGACCTCCCCCTTTTCATGTTCATAAAAGTGACCCAGTAAGCCTAAATGGATAAAGAATCTCATTGCACAAATAACTCTTTATACCTCAAACATGGATTTCAGTAATTATAACTGAAAATGTAAATGAAGTCATGAATGAAAACATAGTGTTTTTTTTTAAAATACAGAATTAATTAAGAATGATTTGATGTTTGTTCATCACAGAAGGAAAATTCAGTAATTAATTGCTGTCTTATCTTTTTTTGTGATTGGCCATGGTTTCTTTATTCACCTAATCTTTTCTTTTACTTTATTCTCTTCTAAGTAATTTTTTTTTTGTTACCAATGAAGACATCATTGTTCAAGGCCTTTCACGTTTCTCAGACACTACTTATGAGGTGGTTTGCGGGGTTAATTGGAAAATTAAGTAGATAAAGTAATCAATGCATTTGTCAGCATACTCTTTCTTTCTTTGCATTGCTGAACAGGTATTTTCCAACTTGTCTTCCAAAACGGTGCTGATTCCAAAAAGATAAAGTTTTCTGTCTTTTTTTTTTCTTTTTAAATTATTTAATCTTTCATGTTATTTTGTGTTCAGAGATTGTTGCAATCCAACAGACGAATTTTAAAACATTACATTTTTAAAGAAAAAACAAAAAAAAACAGAAAACAAACAAAAAAACCAAAACAAACGGTGATAGTACTGAGCAGCTGTGAAATATTTCTTCATCTGGAAATGATGTGATTTTCACATGTGGTCCTTTTGCATGTGTTTTACTTCTATACGATTCCGTGTTGTGCTTTTTGTTTTCGCCATGCTGACATATACAGGGCTTAAAACGAAATGTGAAATATTGCTCATCTTATTGCACTTAGGCTTAGACAAGACAGAGATGAAAAGTGTGGGTAGCGTTAAGTTTTGACTCTTCTGGGAGTCATAATACATAGTCCCTAGTGGTCAGGATTAATTATGAATGAATAGTACAGCCTAAACCTCATCACATGAGGGAAAGGCTCTCTTCCAACAGCATGAAATATATATGCGGCTTAACTCCGTTATTAATAACATATTTAGAAAAGGATGATTGATTCTCATAATGGACAACAGAGAGGGGAAACGCCTCACTCTCATCAATTTTATCTCCGTGCGTTTAATGACGTTTGTGCCCAGAGAAAGTGGATTTGGAAATAGAGGAACTTTGAGTAAGAGGCTAAAAGAATCAGAGGAAAAACACAGAAGTAAAATCAAATCACCAGAAAGTTAATCTAACAAACTTTGCATACGTTTGACCCACTTTGTGCTCTCTCTCTCTCTCTCTCTCTCTCTCTCTCTCTCTCTCTCTCTCTCCCTCTCTCACCTCTTTTCCTTTCTCATTTATTTTGCATCAGAGTGTTTTCGTTTGTTCATCCAGATGACATCAAGCTCTGAGACATTGTTTGCATCAGTTGTTGTCCCCCCCCCCCACCCCCAGTTAATGCCCCTCCTTCCTGCGAGTCCCTGAGGGTGGGCGTAAGTGGCGTGGAGAGGCAACACAGGCAGGTGTTGCTGAAGTGAAGCGTGGCACTCTCAGTGAGCAGCTCCTCTCTCTCTGGAGCTCCACACGGCCCTCACCACCCCTCTGGAACACAGGCACACAGCCTGAAGGAGGGGCCAGGGCTTTTATTGACACCTCCATCTCTCCTGCTTCTATCACCATCACTCCATCATTTCTACTCCTTATACATTTTATGAATTCTTACAAAAGATACTACCATACCGTCATCTGCGTTTCGCAGCCGTTTAAAAAAAAAAAATTAAAGAGAAATTCATTTTTCAAGCTACTTGGAAGAGTTAACAACTGAAATGAATTAACGGTTTCCCTCTGTTGGGGATACTTAGAAAAAAAAAAATCCATGAACTTCACGTGATAAGGTGACATCTACAATTGTACAACTTTATCTCTATTCTCTCTTTTTACAGAGATTGTAAAACTTTAAGTTTATTTTTTTTTAAACTTTAAACTTCAGTTTGACCAGTGTGAGATTCTTTTATTGCTTGGGTTTGTCATTGATTTACAGCTTAACCAATTCTGTTCATTTTGTTGCCCTCTCACTCAGATTTATTCAAATCAAATAACATCAGTGTCCATCTTTTGAGCTAAATTAAACAGCAGGTGCGGTGACAACAGAAGAGTTAGTAAATGCAATATGATTGCAACATTTGTCAATAGCTTTTTACGTATAATATGGCAATCACGCAGTATGTTTACCATTCAAATTCAGTTACATCATATTTCAGGAATTTCTGGTATAATGGTATAATGGTCTAAATATGGCACAACCTGATCTAAATATGCATTATATTACAAGGAACTCAAATGAGCAACTAATTCTGACCTTGCAGAAGAAGCCCAAGTTAATGATCTTTACTTTATTTTTCTATCCGATGCTTAATTAAAACTGTACAGCCTCTGTTGTGCTCGGTTAAAGTCGGACCTTCAGTGTTGGCTTATTCAAATGGCAGTCCCTGAGGGACAAATCTAAACTTGGGTGAGATTGCAAGCTGTTCTGCATCACTACGGTAACACCTGCTATTACAAGTTCCGTCTGCCACTCAACCTGGCCCAACGGGGGGCGTAAGGACCACAAAAACATTTGTACCTACAAAATTCCTGATTAGCATACCACTGGGAATAAAGGACAGAGGAAAGGAAATAAAGAAAAAAAAAACACGAGAGAGAGAGAGAGAGAGAGAGAGAGAGAGAGAGAGAGAGAGAGAGAGGACAATTACAATACTACAGTCACCCTCCAACCAAACCAAGCATATTTTTGATCACCTATGAATTCCTGGTCAATTAGAAAGTCTTACCTGGCAAACTGCAAAAAAAAACAAAACAAAAAAAAAAAAAACAAAAACAAAAACAGAAAACCCCCACCAAAAACAAACGTTTATCGTCATAATTTCTTAAGCACTGACAGATTGCTTTTAAACCCTGTTGAATTTCCTAACAGACTTTTTGAGAATGAGTTATGAATGTCATATGAAATATTGCACCACAGTGTATCATTTGCCATTGTACAATACTATTTACTGCAAATGCATACAGATTCAGGATTCAAGATGAGATGAGATTCAAGTGGAAACCACTCAGTACAAATACAGAGTGTTCAGCCACAATCATAATTTCTGACGTTAATGCAGAAAACATTGCAGCATGGTTTTCTCTGAGGTCCGTAAAATGCTTTCCCCCAAGGGCACTGGCAGTCATCAGTGCAAGTACATGGAACCCACTGTCTTAGTGAGAGCTTTTAATAAGCCTACTGCGGCCCAGACGTCAGCCTGTTCTTCAGAGGTGTAGCCTTCTGAGATGACAGACTGAAAAGATAGAAAAGATTTGCTTCTCACCTGACATCATACGGACATACAAGACTGATCTGAGCAAATACGTAATCCTGAACCGACACCTTAACAATACATGCTCTGCTATTTCCCACAGATCTGCACTTAACTGTAGGAAGAGCCCATATTCTGTGATTGGTAATTGAATTTATCATCGCTGCCTGTACATGTATTCTTCCATTTTGAGGGGGGGGAAAAAAAGTAACGATAACCATCTTTAGCTTGTGCTCAGCTCCAGGAAGGTTCTTTTTTTAGTCTATGAAGTCAATTCCAAAATAAAACCTGGCCCACTGTCTTTTGCTCTACGTAGTCATTATGTGTGAAAAATAAAAAAAAAAGGAAAAAAAAAAAAAAAGATCTGTTTCAATTCATCGGCCACTGCTGTTGAAATGACTCAGCTATGGGCCCAGTGTAAAGGGAGACATAATTGCAGCCGCATGCCAGACAGTACTTAGCCCATATTCTGTGTGTTTTGGAGTCCTTCCTACAGACACTGGATATGGCTGTATGCTATTAAGTTTTCGTACAGAAGTAAATGGCTTATAAAAGCTCGAGCCGCAACAAGACACTGCGGCTTTTGATTTTAAATTGAATAATCTGTATTCGCATCTGCACCATCGCAGCACTACACTCCCCTTCCCCCTTCTCATTTTCTGAACTATAGTGCAATTAAGAGCAGTCTAAACAAAAACGGCAATATAAACTGAATAGAGAGTGGAAGCTGTTTTAACAAATGCTTTATTAGGGTCTGAGAGTACACTTTTGTTTTCTCCTTGTGGCAAATCAGTAATAGTGGTGGCATTTGATTTTCCCCTTATAAAACTGTTTTCATTGAAGAATGGTGGACAGATGTGCTTAGATGTTTGTGATCTCGAGTTAGCTTATTGCCACTTTTTTTTTCCCTTTTTTTTTTTTTTTTTTTTCGTTTTTGGCAAAAGGAAATCATTATCAGCAACAAGACAGTCAGCGTGTATTCAGAGACAATGACATGTGACAAATGTGTGTGACGACGGCACTTATTTAATCACTCGGTGCTACCTGCCTGCCTGTTTGCATGCTTTGCCACCCTGGCTCTCTGGTCCTAAAGGTCTCCGCTGGCATCCCACTGTGGGCAGGCCGCATTTATTCATCATAGTGAATGGTGGCCGGCGCGTGATAGAGCGTGCAGTCAGGGCCTCGGCTAGCTACTGCCTCCTCCAGCCCGGGCAGGACATGAGGGATTGTCCTCCCCGCAGGACAACAGCAACTGGAGGATTCTTCAACCTCGCTTGCCTTTCATCCTCCCTCCCAAACCACTTCTGCAAAACAAATGTGGCAACTTGTGCTCCAGCCACAACACAGTCTGTCTCATGACCTTCTACTTTCATCAGCGTTTATTCTAAAAAGACATTTTTTATTGTGGAATACACTTCACAGGAAGGCTTAGCTGTGATTTCACTAATAAAATATCTCTGATCTATTAGAAAACTGTTTTTAAGAGCTGGAGGGGTTTTTTTGTGTGTGTGTGTGTGGTGGTCATTAACAATGGACAACATACATGGCTCACTATGGGTCCTCGTGAAGAAACTATAATGAAAGAAGTAAGAAGTGGAAAGAAACACACACAAACACACACACACACACACACACACACACACCAAAAAAAAAAAAACATGAGAGCACACACAGAATGCCTGGGGCTTTATTTGCATTGTGGGAACATAAGGCGTAAAGATGGGCTAGTAATTGGGGAGAAATTTGGGTACAGCAAGCCTGACCCCTTGAGTTAATTAAAGCGGTTTCATTGCTGTTTTCTTGAATTAATTAAAAACATATTTGATCTTGCCAACCCCCATCTTCCCCAGTCTCCCTTTCCTCGGATAAACTATCCCACCCTTTATAGAGGAGAGTTCTGTGTACATGCTCCCTCTGAACTGGAAAAGTTGCTCCAGCGATCTACAGAGTAGTATGAAGAAGAAGAGGGGGATAGTCTGAACACTGATTAGTATCATAGCTTGTATACTGGGAAAAGCCCTTTACTGGCCCAAAAGAGACTGCCAGCCCCTCATCAGATATGCACTTTCTTCTGTGGACATGTTATGAGGGAATTTTAGGGAAGGGATTTTAGTGGAGTGGGAGTGTGGATTGTAGAGGCACAGTAAGGCCTTCAGGCAATGAGGAAAGCTCCGTGCCTGTCTAAACAGGCAGCCGCCGTGTTTCCACATATCTGATACATACACGCCGCCACAACGTTCATTCAGCACGCTACTGGTTAATCCCTCCCTGAAAATAAACACATTTTTCTACATGTTGTAAAGTGATACACAAAATGCACTCAAAATTAATTTTTCATGCCATATAAAAACATGTGTGCACTGACAGACGTTTTTTTTTTTCTTTCTTTTTTTTTTTTTCCTTTTCCCAAAGATCAAAACTGAGAAATGGAGGAGGGTTTTCACATGCACGGCTATTAACTGTGACGAACCCTTGTAATAGTTAGAAGTATATTCTACATAAGACTGTTTTCTTATTGATTATGGTTTGCTGTGATAATTGCACACATCATTTAGTACAGTTTTTAGATATGGGTTTCTTCCTTGTTTTCGTTTTTTTGAGTTCTGAAATACATATAAATGAATTAATTGCTACAAATTACAGCATATAATGGGGGAGTACACTCAATGCTGTTAATGTTTTATGATACTTCAAACACCCGCATACTTCTTCTGCTGTCATTCGTGTGATACACCTCATTACAAATATTCAGAAATATGCATTTCATTCTGATTTAATTACATTTCATCTAATTTAGTAACACTCCTTGTTTGCAAACAAAAGGAAAAGGCTTGCTTGTTTGTTTTTTGGCTTTGGTTGCTGTCCCTGGCACTAGAGAGGTTTAGTGACAGGGCCCATTTTTGTGGGAGGGTGACATTTTGTCATCTGTTTAATGCAGAGGGCTACTCAGGGGGCTAATGAGGACCATTTTTAGTGATCAATAAATCATGTGTTATTGATTTTTTTTCCTAAGCCGTCTTCTGTTCTCTGAAAGTCAGTAACCTCCTAGGAAGAAGCATCCACTGAAGCCAGTGGCACAAATATGATAAACAGCAGCTGTTGACCAGTGTTGAGGTCACTAGTGACATCATCCTCAAAACCTCCTGCTTTATAGAAATATGCTCCCCAGACCGTCTAAAAAAATGTTTTAAAACCTAAGAGTAGTGGCAACTCATTTATAGAGATCCCAACTATTGTGAACGCAAAAAAATGTAAATCCTTGTCATATGTTTTCGAGTATATGTTCTGGTATCAGTGGTGCACATGAGAAAACAATGGAACATATTCAAAAAACTGAGAAGATACAGAGCGCTGCGCTCCTCTGAAAACCACTGTTTCAAGATTCGGTTTAGAATAAGCGAACAAATTAACATGAATTAAAAAAAAAAAAAAAAAAAAAAACCCTGCAAAATTCACATGTATCCGAAACTGCGCGCCTTTTCCACACCCACACTTATGCATTTTAATAGATTCAACATTAGTAGCTAACCAAACGTGTGTGTGCTCAACAGCATGCATTTTTCAAAAGGAGCTTTTGTTACTCCCAAAATGGGACAACTCATGATGTTTTTTTTTTTTTTTCTCTATCTGTTTCATATTTGGCCTTTCTCGCTTTCAAAAACAAAGCAGCAAGTCCAGAACTTTGTTCAATTACATACGACACTGTACCGAATCTTTCTCTGAATTCTGCAAAAGCAGCCAATGCATTTCAGCTTCAAATGCGCTATCATGTGTGATTTCGGGCACAGCACGGTGACTGATTTGGAGGTGATCTGTGGCAATGCTATTAAGACAATATAGCACAGTTAGACATCTGCTCCAGCTCTGATATACTTTCTCTGATGCTATCTTTAGTCCCCGTCTTCTTAGGCAGCCACAGAGTGCCAAGCTGCAGTTGAGGGGACGGAAGTGGCACTCCTGCCCAGAGCAGCTAACAGGAATGGAGGCCACTCGGCTACTGCGGTCACGTTTGCAGAGGGGGAAATATGAGACGTTAGGGGAGCAGGGCATAGACAAAGGGCAAAAGGGATGAGAGGAAGACACAAATGAAGATAAAAAGCCACACTGAGTGGTGAACCTGCATCGTGAGCCGTGCAAAGTGTATGTAATCTTCATTTTAATGTGTGAGGAAAAGAATATGCTAAAGCAGAGAGTTTTGCAAAGCAACTTCGAATAATAGTTTCAGACCAAAAAAAAATATGAACGATAAGTAATAACCCTTTTAATATCATAAATCACAAAGTTTTTTTGCTAGGTAAAGTATAGTTGACGGCACAGAAATGTCATCCTAAGCGCAAGACACCATTATGAGCTGTTTTGGAGGGAAAAAGTGCCTTTCAGCAGAGGCTGTGTAGATTAGTTGGTTATAATCCTGCAGATATTTCTCAAACAAATGATGAAATCTCCTCCATAGATTGTCCACTCATCAATATTCCATCTAAAATGCTGTTGGGCTCACTTTGTGAAATTAAACCAGGACGTTGCTGCTTCAGAACTTTTCCATAATGAAAGGAGCTTATAGCCCTGAGTGTCAAGAGCATTCATAATTTTTACAGTTTGACAAACCAGGAAATAATTCCATACCCAGACAGCAAAATCAACAGTTTTAAATGAACTAAGAAAGTTTTTTTTTTCTTTTTTCTTTTTTTACTGTTGCACTGCAACTTTGCTGTGCACTCTGTACACAACACCACAATAAAGGTACGGCAATGATTTTTACTATTTTTTAAGTATTGAAAAGAAATACTGTTTATAATCTTAATCAAGTTTGCAGTGGTATGACAAAAGGAAAAAAAAAAAAAAAGATATTGCTATTTCAGTCAAATTTCCACTCATGTGACGTTTCTCAGAAGATTGAAGGCTATTTAACGACCGTAGCTATAAAGTCTGATGGGAGAGAAAGGGTTGAATAATACAATGAAATAAATAAAGGAATAAAGCTGCAGTATAACCTTCATGTAGCTATGGACAATGGGCTTGTAGAACTTCTCTTTTCATAAGTTCAAATGAATTGAAAGAATAAATAATTTGCTTATTCGGAAGGACATAAGATGCCCCTGGCATTGGACAACATTGACCTACTTTTGAAAAAGCTGGTAAAATTATTGTTGCGAAAAGCAAATAGACTTGATGATATATTCCATAATATTCATCTTCATTCAGACATAAGCGTCATTGACTGGCCTTTTCCCTCATCAAACCTTTCTGGATGCTTCACCGAACTGCAAGATTTGATTCAAATTACAATTTGTCATTACCTGAGGTAAACGGTGTAGAGAACTTTTTTCTAGGCTACCTTCCAGATTTTACTCAACCAGTATCAATATGACACAGTCTTATGAAAGTAATCACCTCTTTATAACACAACACAGAATCTGTATCTCATGTTGTCTTACCTTAAACAACTAGCATTGCAGGTTATACTCTTTATTCGTTTCAGACTTAAAAAAAAAAGTTCAGTTATTTCAAAATGTCTATTTTTTTCTTCTGCCAGCAAAGATTTCCTAAAGCAGAGATGTGAAAAAGAGAGGTACATAGGACTGTGTGTTGCGACCCTCTCAAGGAGAAAGCACTAAAGAGGTTGACACTTCCTCTGTTGCATCCATTGGCCTTCTTGTTTCAAACAAAGGGAGGACTTGTTGAGTCAAACAGCATGCTCTAATCATATCCTCAATTAACAGTGCTGTGAAAAGAGATAAGATGCCCTTTTCATTGGACAAAAAAGGTTAAAAATTTATGAACAGATATAATTCAAATCACACCTGTGAGTCTCCAGGGGTGGTCACGGCTTTACCATCGCCAGCCGGGCAGTTGTTGGAGAGTGAGTGCTCTCCTCTGGACTTCCCCCTTCCTGTCCTGCAGAGTGCCCCCTTGCGTGTGCCTAATTATCTTCTTAAATTTATATCTGGAACCACAGGTGTCCTCCAGGGATTAGGCAGAGTGTGTTTTGCAAATTGGAGAGAAGATTGCTCTTAGGAGACTGAAATCCACTGTTGTATGTGATCTCTCCACCCACCCACACACACACACACACACACACACACACACACACACAAATACAGCATCTTTTCTACATATAAAATAAATGCAGAACTGCCTTGCACTAGTACAGTAAGAGGAAATTACAGTCCAAGAGCTCATGATTGGTTCCACAGTTATCATTATAGTAATCACCACATCTCCAAGTATTTCATGCCGTCCAAGTGGACTCTGTGGTAAACGTTGTTTTAGCCAATGTTTTTTTCCTCTGACCTAAAAACTCTCTTTCTCATTAATACCCAGGTATACCTCTGGGATGCACTCTATTAACTAAACTCAGTTTGAGTCCATTGTTTGGATTTGTTGAACTTAATAAACTTAACCCGGCAATGGATTTGGAACAGCACCAAGAAACATTCCAGATTACACATCTCCTGTGGAGAAGTGTGTAAGGCTCAGTGGATATCAGTTAATAACTTGTATTTTTGTCGTTTTGGTTGGATACAGACAAGTATAAGTTTCATAATAGAGTTCTTTAACTTTTAATTGGATTTGAAAATGAAAGCTTATTCATTGGTACAAGTTAAGTTTGACAGAAAAACAATGCACCAAGTTTATCCTTTGTCAGGGGCAAGTGATGAGTGTTGGCCCCATGAAAAACGTTTAGTTGTCTGAAATTATAGGGAAATAATCATTTCAAAATGAGCCAAAACAGCTTGCTAACATTTCTCGTTTTTACATCTGGACTCCTGAAACGGCTTATAAAAATAATGTTTAAACCCACTTTACATTAGCTTTTCCCAACAGTTATGTATTCACATAATAACTACTTTCATAACAACAGCATAAACATACAACAGCATAAACATATAGAGTAGCACAGTAGTACTATTCCAACATTACAAACTAAGATAAACTGGTAACAGCATGTGCAGTCGATGCATACCATCTGATAATTTGTTATGACGCAGTAGCTATTACCAGTGCAAAGCCATTTGCACATCTGCTATAAAGTGGGATCTGCTATGGGATGTGGTACTTACATTAAATCCATACATCTGCATGAACCGGTCTGATTGAACCTGTTTTACCTGGCACAGCATCTTTTAGACTTAATTTTCTTGACTCAACTCTTAAGAAGTACTTGGGATCTTGGACAATATTTTATTTACACTTCTCACTTAATCCTGTGCCACTGCTTATTTCTGGAAATATCTGAATACATTATCCAACAATTATTATCCACAAATGCCTTTAATACATTTTTAGCATTTTTTTAGTTGTCTTGCTGTTTTGTCATGAATAACAGTTAGTTACAGTTCCTTCTTTGACCTTTTACACATGCAACGTGGCCTCACACGAATATATCACATATCCTATAGTTTAAATAGTGTATTAAACATTCACCACTTTGGCAAGGGTTAACCATCGCCACTAATGGTTTCATATTGTACTCTTACTGTATTCTTTTTTTAATGAACTTAAAAAAAATCACACTATTCTGAATTGAAAACATGTATATCAGACACTTGGCATCATCAAAACAGTATCTAAAGTAATCAGGTTTGATTTAGGATCTTAAATTGAAATTAATCATGAGAAAATTAAAATGTTCCTTGACACAGCTCCAGCTGGGAAACGTCAGTGAATTTTGTGTCCAACTCAAAGGAAATACTGGGGGCCCAACATGTGGATTTACATTTACATTATTTTAATTAGTCTTGTTTAATGAAACAGATGTGTGGAATATTTTGCAAATAAGCAGAATGGGTGGCCAATGAGCTTTAATAGAGGATAAATGACTGTCAAGTTGGATAAATGTTCTATTCTCATTCATTTAACACAGCGTGTCTTTTCAGTTCCAGTGTTCAAGGCACTAAGTAGTTTTCAGACATTCAAGAATTTCTCCTCTGCCATTAGACTAATCACCAAAATCACCAATCCTTTGGCAAAAACTGAACTGTTGAAAGGAATGACAAATGGCATGGACTAATTTGTAAAAGAAAATAAATCGGGGAAAAAGAGAAATAAAATTAAGAGAAAGAAAGAAAGAAAGAAAGAAAAATGCAACTGTGAATGAACAGCTGCATTATGCTTCTGTGTAATGATTGCTGGCTACAAAACATTAGCTAGCTATTAGCTGTTCTGCTACAGCTACCAGCTTAATACCTACCATGTTTGTACAGATTCTACATAGCATGGGTATCATATGCAGACTAAATTAGTTCACTTAGGGAACTATTTCAACAATGCATTATTCCCACAAGAATTACATGCCCCTGATCATCTTACATTTGTACATTTTTGATATGTTATCCCGATGCTAATCTACAGCATGGTTTAGTGCTAAATTCTCCAGTTAATAAATTTTAGCCAGATTTCACGTTTTGCTAATACCTTATTAGTGATTAATGACTAAATATGTTCCTTTGGCATTGGTTTGACTCATGACATTCCATAAATATAAAGGTAACCATTAGGCCTACACATGAAATGAAACTTAATGAATTGCTAAATGTGCATACCTGTGATCAGTGACTAAATATAACACATCACTCCAATACATCTTAAAGTAAAAATTCTCTTTACGAAAATTTAAGATGGTTGGTTCATTTCCTATTTATTTTTCCCTTTCATTACTGTGTGCAAAACACAACTCTTTACAGGAACGGTTAAACAAGCATAGATAACCATGTGACTCAACATGGGGGAAAACAGAGAGAAATAAGGGTGAGTAAATAAGCATGCCACATCCTGCTTTAACTGGCTGGCGGTCCCTTTGTGGTGATTAGCCCATTCCCATGGGGCAGGTGAGTTAGCAGAAGCAAAAGCTCTCTAATGAGCTGTGCTCTTGCGCCCCCATCCCACTGAGGAGCCAGTGGCTGAGCAGGGGTCCCAAGAGGGGGCTGTACCGCACCTGTTCTCCCCATAATCAGCGCATTTCTGTACTCCATGTCCAGGCGTAGCCAAGCGTCCAAAAGATCAGGGATATTCCATTCTGCTGGGGCTGTGCTGGCTTTTTTTTTTTTTTTTTCTCTCACTCTCTCACTTTCTACAGAGTCCCTCAACTCAAACTTCAGATACCTGTGGTGTGTTTGATTGGAGTCAGGTCCAGATTGGATTTTTTTTTTTTTTTAAGGAAACTCTTTACAGATCTGACATGATGTTTTGGTGTTGCTGTGGTACTGTTTTGCCTTGTTTCTGTTATGCTACAAGATTTATTATAGTTATTTGAAATACATGACTCTTGGAATATACCTTACTTGGCAAACGTCATACAAATATTGTTTTAGAAACAAAATTTCCAGATGATACTGACAATGGCCTGATGTCTTTCATAAGAGCAAGGAGGGACAAAAACGGAGAGGCACTGGCAGATGGAGAGAGCCAGTGATGAGGACCTTTGTGTCAGGCAAACAACCTGCATGCAGCACAATTCCCTCAACAGCGTTTGACAAAAGGTCTACCTGGCTCCACATCCTGCACATGCTTCGTCTCAGGAGGAGCCGCTCCTCACGAGGGCGGGGGGTGAGTGGGGGGCATGGATGGCCGAGTGTTGCTGGCACTCATGGGAACTCTGCATTTATCCCCGATTATTATCCAGACTCCAATCTGAGAACAAATAAACAAAAGCCAGACCATTCTCTGGAGCTCAAAGCAACTGGATCACATAACATGGTCTTCTTTCTCTCCCTGTTCTATAGCATTACACTTCCCTGCTACAACATACTCATTCGTGATTCAGAGAAGTGATAGTATGAGAAAAAAAAAAAGCATTTGGACAACAGAATTTTGCTGTATTTAGTCTCTTTGGAAAGCGAAGTCACTGATCAGAGCTCGTCACAATCAGATCGACCGTCGAAAGGAACAAAACCTGTGAGTGAGTAACGGTTATTTTGATCAGTGTGTTTAGTTTAGTATGCTGAGTTACAAAAATGCTACTGTGTCTCTTGAGCAGAAAAGTCACGGAAAGCTGAAAAGCTCAGATTTAAAGTGCTCTCAAAGAGCAGACTCGGCCTTGTTGAAGAGGAAAAGGGGTGGAGTGGGGGGGGGGGGCATCCTGTGATGAAGGCTCCCATCATGTTGGAGCGGTCTGCGAGAGGTAAATCCGATAAAAAGGGCAATTGTTGCCCCAGAGCTGTCCGTCAGGGCTCGGCGTAAACAGGCCAGCATGGTGCAGTAATCTGGGGAAGTGCTCCCACGGCTCCCCGCATCCCTCTCTTGTTTTTTTCTCCTACCCAGTCCGCAGGGGGTGTTTAGACCACGCCGCGTGACCCGGCTGCCTGGGGAAGGCTAAGGGAGGGGTTCCTGTGCCACAGGTGAGGCCTCCACACAATCTGCCCCTTTGCCCAGCAGGCCAATCAGGCCTAGAGTGCACATAGCAACCTGCAGTCAGGGGAGGGAGGGGGGTCGGGGGCCCATAACAGATCTCCTCTCTCTCTTAAACCTCAGAGGATCCATGCCACCACCACTTTTAATTACCTCTGTGTTCTTCATTAATTCATGGGCGTCTTTTATGCCCTGCAAGCCATAGAGAGTTAGAGAGAGAGAGAGAGAGAGAGAGAGAGAGAGAGAGGGAGAGGGAGAGAGAGAGAGAGATTTCCAAAACAACAACATCAACAACAGCTACAGGAGCAGCAGTTGTGATAATAAGTATGGCTTTTCCATAGGGAATTGAGAGGCTATTTTAGTTAGTGCCCTCCTAATCACTAGCATATTGCAAGCTGGGCTCAAGGGTCAATGATCAGGGCCACCTATTATTGGTCCCTGGGACTAGGGAGGAAGCTAGTCCCTTAGGTCCACGCCTATGGTCAAATTCCACCTGTGGTGCAGTACATTAAGCCATCCAGGGACCTAGTAAACAGGCTCAATTGATTTTCGACATTAATGAATGGCATGGTCAAAATGACCGTAATGACATCGGAGATTTGACCTTAATCACTTGAGACTGGCTAAAACATGTTTAAGTCTGTGGAGCAAAAACAGATGTTCAGCCGTCTTTAAACAGCACCTTTTGATCTGAGAAATCAGTCCGAAGATAGATGGTATCTGTTCCCATATGCATAGATTGAGCATTTATAAAAAAAAAAAACACAGAGCTCCACCCAGACAAAAGTATGACTGTGTGAAGGTAACCAATCTAAGTGTCAGAGCTGATGACAGGTGTTGCTCAGCCCACAATAGGCAGCTTTTGTTCTCCATCTGATATGGTCAGAGTGCGTGTGGAAAACACAAAAGCTAGGTCTGACACCCAGGGGCCAAGGGAGCAGAAAGGTAATACAGTGACAGATGTGTCGCCTTGCTCCTGCCTCCTGGTCATGCTGCAGAGGCAACAGCAGCCATCTCTGCTCCGCCTTCCACTCTCTCTCTCTCTTTTTCTCTCTGCTCTGTCTCTTCTGCTCTCCTTCTCTCTCTCTCTCTTTCTCTCTTTCTCTCTCTCTCTCTCTCTCTCTCTCTCTCTCTCCCTCTCTCTCTCTAAACTTATGGGTCTGGCAGATGAAAATGTGAGATGAACGCTTGGAAGAGTCCCAGGAGTCAGGCGGCGGTGAGCTGCGTAGCAGTGAACATGCACTGCCACCCCCTCCTTCCACTCTCTCTCTCTCTCCTCCTCCTCTCCCTCCATTGTCACATGATTCCCAAAGATTGACAGCCTCCCCAAAGAGTGAGAGCTGGAACAGATGGAATATGAATGGTTCAGTCGTGTATGAAAAAGGTGTCTGGGCAAAGGAGTGTCATTGGGGGACCCGCAATTGCACGTTAAGTGTGGCTAAATCTCTTTGTTCCCCCCTCCAGTCATTTCACGCAAAACATTAGCGATTGTTTTAAGGTTGATGCTGTTTACAGCCATACACACACACACACACATACACACACATTCATGCACATGAATACACATACACATGCACAAAAAAGGACACACACACACACACACACAAACTCACAGAGGTCATTCAAGCATAAGGTAACATATCTTTTTTTTTTCCTTTTCTTTTGGATCACCTCAGCCAACATGATCAAAGTAAATTTCAAGGCTGCTTGAGGAAAAGTTGTCAATTTTTTTTTCTTCTCAAGGATATGGTGTTTACTGTAAAACACATTTCAAACCAAATGGCCAACAAATAACAACCACAATACTACTACTACTACTACTACCACTAATACTACCAATAAATCAGAAAACAAACAAACAAACATACTAGCTATTTAATAAACAAAGAAACACACTATTTAACAGTTGACGTGAAACAGACACCTACCACATAGAGGATGTTTTAGAATATGTGATCAGAAGTTGAATTGATGACCATCACAAACTTGCAAGCTCCAAACATCTGTAGTCACTTTGTTGTGAATAATCTAGTTGTTGATTTGTTTGCATATATGTATCTCCCTCTGCCTAGCTCGCAAATGGTTTCATTTCTCCTTTTTTTTCCTCAAAAAAAAAAAAAAAAAAGAAGAAGAAGAAAGGAAAAGATAACACTTGAACCATTATCAACAAGAAGCTTTCCTGATTTGTGTGTGTGTGTGTGTGTGTGTGTGTGTGTGTCTGTGTGTGTGTGTGTGTGTGTGTGCGCGCGCGCTCGCGCGCAAAAGCAAAGAGTGTGGTCTGAATATTAACAACAATGAGAAATACATTCTCACAGTCATTTATTCATTCAGTATCTTTCATCACATTTTATTTCTCTCATCACCCTGTGCTGTTGATAATTCATAACACTTAAAAATGGTAATAGCAATCTCTTCAAGTTATATATTCGACCTAATTTGTGTATTTCTCATTTAAAAAATATCTAGAAATAAAATTATGTCTACAATAATTTTCCCAATATAATCACCATGTATTTAGCTGCTTACTGCTTGTTATAGTCATTTCTTTAATGGGCAGAGAGTTGTTATGAGGTACCATTTCAAACCATATTTAGCACAGCATGGAAAACCATTAAAACCGTAAGTATGGAGATATTTTGCATCACGATATGAGATAATAAAAGAAATTTATAAGACACAGAATATTCTTGTGGAATAACACAGCACACCAATTTTTGGAAAGACTACAAAGATTTACTGTCGTCCTTCAAACTGAGGAAGCCAGAGAATATATAGTACTTTGAGTGCAGTTCAACTGTTTAATGGACTTTTGCAAGAATGACAAGTAAGTCGTTTACAATGAATAAAAATTGTTGCATAGGTTTGTCTTTGTACAGGTGCTGTAATGGTGACGTAATGTGTGGTAATGGGGGAGGGGCATTTTTGATGAGGTGATGGCTATTGGTCCTTTGCTAATTGGATGTTAAAACTGTTCATCTTTGTTCTATCCTTAGAGCCTTTTTTTTTTTTTCACCAGGATCCACAATAGCAACGGCTGAACTGTAACAAACTCACACGAGAACCCCCCCCTCCTCCCTTTAGATGCATGGGTTGACGGCCACAGTTCCTGATAACAGACGCCCCAACATTTAATATGATTGATAGGGTATTTCTCTCCTTCACAAACTGATTTATCTTGTGCAGTCAGAATGAAAGGAGAGCGATTGTCTGCTAGTCCCTTGGCATCTATTTACTTTTAACCGCTAAGTCATTACCAACTTATACATGTAGATTGTATTAGGAGTGAATGATGTGCAATGAAATGAGGGAAAAATTAGTGAAGTGTTATGGTGGATAGCAGATGTTCGGCTGGAATCATTACAAGCGGAGATGATTAGCTGAAAAACAGTTTGTGATGGAAGAGTTGCGACTAAAAGACAGCTAGAGGTATCTCATGTTTGGCTTGAGGGCATTTTATGACAAGACAGCAGATGACACACGAGAAGATCTTACTTTTATTCGAGAAAGTGAACCTCACCTGATGTTTAAAAGAGATAGCGGCATAAATTTTGATGCTGTATTTCTCATCAACAAATATGATTTTGTAACTTTAACCGTGCATCTTTCATAAGTGCATTTTGTAAGCACGTCCAGGTGACGGTGATTTAAGATAAGTTGTCTTAACAGAAACTGAAAGGTAACTGATAGTTATGACCATAGATGCGTAGGTAATGTTTTCTCCAGTTAACTGTACACAGAAAGCACTAGCGTGATTCCTAGCCAAACCCGAGAGACTCGGTTTCTTTGCTTACTCTGTGATAGAGTTTACACATTGGGCATGATTATGTTATGGTTGCCCAAGTACAAAGACCTCCCTTTTCTGTCAATTACAAAATAGCTAGAACGGAACAAAAAGGGGGAAGTTTAACCATTTCCGACAACTTCCTGTAATTTCAATTTATTGAGAGGGAAACAGAGGAGAGAGATTGTGAAATTATAAGCTATTATGCTCCAGAGAGAGCATAATAGCCAAGGACCATTACAAAAATCACTTAATTGCCAACCATTCTGTCAGGTCAATTGACTCTAAATGAAAAAAATAACAAAAAAGCATTTATGCCACGAGAGGCAGGCTTGGAAAATGAGGAGAACATTTAGAAAGGGGGGAATGATTTCAGATTCCCTACATCAGAAGCTATCAGGGACAGCCTCCAGTCTTGTCCTTTTCAGAACGTTCAATTCACCTCATAGTTCTCTATTTTTAGAAATAAAGATGCTCACTCTTTACTACTGCATTAAAATGAATAAATAATTTGTTCAAAACTAAACAGACTTTTCACCTTATAATAATACTAATATTAGTAATAATAACAACAACAACAACAACAACAATAATAATAATAATAATAATAAGGTACAGTTATCGTGATCAGGAATCTGAGTGCATCTCTATGGAGGTAGTCTATAGTGTGTTACCTGCTACAGGATCTTGAAGAAAGAAGAAAAAAAGAGAGGCATGATTGAAAACATGGCCCAGTCTGACTCTTCTCCTCTGATATGCTCCATATAATGAATACAGATCTGCTGATTAGAGGATAAAAAGTGATTAATAGCTGCGCTGATTATCAAATCAAGGCCCCTCACTGGAATAATCAGTTAATTGATCATTTTGGTGTAGGAGACTTCAGTATGGGCTATTTGGTGGTGCATAGAGAGAACTGGAGTTTGTGTTTATTCATTATGTCGGGAAAGGAACAAGCAAAGATGAATGTCTTTCTCATCTGCCAGCACACAGGGTATCTCCTCTGACATATCACGGTGTTCTGTTTCAGACAGCTCACAAACACGGTCAGAGACGACTGAGGGTCTCGCATTGCAACCGAGATGCAAAAGCAGGCTATGCTTATTGTTGTAGACGCAACAATAGTGGTACGTGAGAGAATACTTATATCTCATGTGTTCATTTTTAAATGCATTTTGTAATTGAATTCACACCGGGCAGGTAATTACTTTCATAAGCCTGAGTCTTGTCTTCTGAGTCTAGCTACTTAGATAGATAGATAGATAGATAGATAGAGATAGATAGATAGATAGACAGACAGACAGACAGATAGATAGATAGATAGATAGATAGATAGATAGATAGATAGATAGATAGATAGATAGATAGATAGATAAATGTAATATTCCAACAACTAGCCCAACTATCCTGGCCCAGCTAGAGAAGGATTAGCTCCCAGTTGACTCTTGGTTCCTGCCAAAGTTTTTTTCTTATCTCGGTCTAAAGGAGCTTTTCCTGCCACTGTTGCTTTATAGTTGCTCACTGGGGGTATCAGCTTTGCTATCCTGTAAAGGTGCTTTGTGACAATGTCCACTGTAAAACTGAATTATAAAAACGATTGAAAAACCAAAAAAATAAATTGAATGAACTGAATTTGAACTGAACTGAATGGATAGATAGAAGCAGACTTGGACCTTCTCTCTGACTGTAGAAAAGTGCTATGTTTTTCAAGCAGCTGTCACTGTGACCCAAAGTGGGACAGTCAGAAGTTTGGTGAAGGTGTAAACAAACTGCTATCTATTTGGAGTGATTAAGATGATGAGATGTGAATTTAAGTCTGCAGACTGTGTTATGGATAAAAAGGTGCTGGCAGATCTTTATCTTATCACTGGATCTGTAGTCATACCTCCCCCTCTCCCCCCTTCTCTCCGAGCATCTGATTACACACTCTGCTACTGGTGTTCCTATTGTGCACCACTGTATTCCCCCCGCTTTCTACATATGCTTGACTATTAAAGGCAAGCCGCTGAGCCCCCATTGTACTGTCTCACACCTTTGGGAATCAAATATGAACAAAGGACAAGCAGATTCCAACAGGAGCAGAGAGAGGGGGTGACAGAGCCCAGGGAGGAACAGTGGGTAGCGGTGGTGGAGGTGTGGGGTGGGGTGGGGTTGGGGAGGGGGTGTACTAGTGACATCCTCAGTTCAAAGTGTGTACCTCCTGCTGGCTGAGACGCTGAGGGTCTGTGGTGCTGGCAACCAAGGGACGTCAGTTACAGCAGAGAACAAAAGATGTTCTTTTTTTTGTTCATTACCTTTATATTTGCCCTACCTCACATGCCTGATATTACACTTGTTGATGATAAAAACTTGGATCACAAAGAAAAAATGATAGTGAAAGTAGAAATGGGACATGATGTGTTTTTGTGTTAAAGTGTGTGTATGTTTTTGTTTTTGTTTGTGTCTGTGTGTCTGTGTGCGTGTGTGCGCATGTGTGTGTGTGTGCGTGTGTGTGTGTGTGTGGCAGGAGTTATAATGTGCTCTGGAGCCCGTGTCATCCATAAACTGTTAGACCGTCAGGAAAACGTTGTGTCTACTGCATGTTCTCTGGCACGTCGGAGCCGCTGAAAGAGGACCATTAACATTTGGAGAGAAAGCAGAAAAGGGCCTAATTGGTGCCCCGATGATTCAACAGGGCTGATATTCTGTGAAAATCCTGGCCACTGAGAGCCATTAATTAACCTTAGTGCAATGATTACTACCTACATTAGAGAGGAATATATTAGAGAAGGCAGAGGCCTTTCTCCAGCACTTCAGAGGCCATCTCTGATTGCCATACCCCTCTGAGCCATGATATGTTAACTGGGAAGCAACTAATTAGATGTCAAAAATTCATAAGGCTCCTCTTTAATATTGCATATCTATCCCAGCCTGTCACTTCAAAACAAGGGATTGCATAAACAGAGCCACCGAAACAGAAAACCCCAGCAGGAATGGAGAAAACGGATGAGGAACAAGAGGAAGATGAAGAAGAACAGAGAAAAGGCGAGCTAGAAGATGTATAGGGAAGAGAAGGTGGAAGAAGAAGAAGAAGAAGAAGAAGAAGAAGAAGAAGAAGAAGAAGAAGCAGAAAGGAATAAAACAATCAAAGAAAGCTCCTTGATAAACCCAAGAAGAAGAAAGGAATGAAACAATCAAAGAAAGTTTCTTGATAAACCCCAGAGAATGGCACCTGAGGAAAATGTAATCTTGCAAATTCCGACAAGGGAGAGAGGGAGAGAGGACACAAAAGAAAAGCAGTAGCTTGAGCTCGTTTTAATATGACGGTGGGCAGAGGAAAGAGGAGCAGAATGAAGTGGCCAGGGTCTCCAAGAGGGGAGGAGAAGGGGGTGGGGGAGGCAGGAGGCACTGTGGCCAAGACTGAGGAGACTGACTTATCAAAGACCTCGGCAGGTAAATAGTCATTTGCTATGCATACACAATGAACGCAACTGCGTGGCCTGACACAGGCGGCAGGGCGATAATGAAAGGCAGTGCTATTGTGGCATCCGTCAGGGGACTTTTTTTAATATTGCTCCTCTCTCTCTCAAGTGAAGGAGCGCTGATGCTTCTTGGCGCCAGCCTCCTGTTGTAAGTCGCTTTGCATAAGATGTGAAGGAAGTGAAGTGTGATGCATTATCTCAGCATTGTGGCTGTGCAAAATGACTTTTTTTTTCCCTTTCTCTCTCCCTTTTTCCTCTCACCAACAGAACATCAGGAGCTGTTAGGATGTGCAGCTTTGTGTTGCAGAATTGCCCTCCCTTTGGAAAAAAAAAAAAAAAAAAGAGAGGGAGAAAAGAAAAAAAAAAAAAACAAAACAAAAAAAAAAATTAATGGAGTTTCTTTTCTTTTCTTTTCTTCCATTTTTTTTTCTTTCCCCACCAAAAGTTTATTTTTTAATATAAAAGTTCATTTTACTTTTCAATTCTATTTTTATTTGTTATTTTTATTAAAGGTGTTTCATCTGTATTTTAAGAAGTCGTTGTCTGTGGTATTTTCTGTCCTGCTATAGAGATGGACCTTACGCTAACAGTCATTTTCTTTTCAACCTCTCAATCATCTTTTATCACTCAAACCTTCCAAAGTAGGACCAAACTCTGTAACATTACTTAACTATTAGTCATCTTTGAATGTACAGTGAAAATGTATCACTGTGAAATTCGTGCGAGAACTGGAGAGATGCAGGATAAACCATATTCTTTTCAATTAAAATACTTTTTGAGATGACAAAAGAGTTGTAAAAAGATTTTTGACATGGATCTAGAGAGGAAAGACAGATATTGCAAATGCATACAATACCCCTGTCTACACATAACACGTTTTTTCACCATACATATTTCAAAAGAATCAAACAGGAATTAAGTTAATGGAATCCCATGAGCTTGTCAAGTTGTAGAATCTTGCTTTTGAGGTTAAAAACATTCATCTTGAAAGAGAGCTTTCCCTAGAGAGCTGTCAGGTATACTGATAGCATTGGTCCATGTCAGGGATTTCAAGTGGTAGACTTATTTTGACTTTATTTCATTATCTTTTAGAGAAAATGTAGGCACCTCTCCAAAGTCATTCTCTCTAAAACCACTGTTTGAAATTAATGGCTTAAATGACATCATTTTACATTCATCCTTGAGAATCTAGGATGTTTGACTGTAGAGGTATGTAGTTGCTCTTAAACACACATCAAAATGGCTTTTTCCTACAATGCTGTGTTTCACAGATCGTCACCAAGACTATAAAACTCAGCCAATTGTATCATGCATACCTGTATTCATTCCAATCTGAATTAAGTGACACGTACTGATTCTTAGTCAGTGAAGCACAAAATTAGCCTGCTAGCCATGCTAAAGGTCAGGGTGCTGGGGAGAAAGAAAACGTTAAAGGGTCAGGTTTCTGGAGTCGTGCGCATCCATTTAACACAAATACAAAACCACTTCAAGCACTCAAGGAGAAAATGTGAGATCATATTCTTTCAGTTTGACTTCACTGAAGTTCAAATACTGCCAAACAAATAGAAATCATCTTTTTTTTTTTTTTTAATTTCCTGTAAAACATTAAAAACTAATAAATAAAACAAGGACATATTTTTACATAGATTTAACTATGCAAATGTGAAGATACCTTCTCAAAGGCCTCATATAAATTAAATTAAATTGACCTAGTAAACCTTTAAAACTCACTAAAAAAAAAGAAGAAACACACACACACACACACACACACAAGATAATAATAGCACATCAGACTCAGTACAGTTTCATTTCGAACTAATTTAAAGGTACGAATCAGAAATTAAGATTGGAAAACAAATGCTTAGACGCATGAATCCACCATCGTTAGGTAAACACTTTTCAAAGGATCATCACTTGAGAACTTTCTTACTTTTTTTTTTTCTCCTGACAAAATAAGGCAATGAAATAAATAAATAAAGGATCAGATTTGGTCATGGTGTAATAGACATGGCTTTCCATATTTGTTTATTTAGGAGATAATCAATCCTTCTGAGCATAAACTCTTATCTCTCCCTCTGGAGAAAAAAAAAAAAAAAAAAGGGAGATAACAGAGATGCTCAACTTTGAATTTGCGAGCGTGATTAGCAGTTTAAATCTGTCCCTGTCACTGTGTTTACCTCCTGCTTCATATGACCATGTTTATCTGTTCCGACTTCTCAGGTCACAAAACGAAAAGCTGATTGTATCCTCCAAATACACTCTGTCACCTGCCATCTCTGCAGTAGGGAAGCTGATTTAAAAAAAAACAACAACAAAAAAACCCCACACAGTTTATGCTCTGCCTACCGTTATATGCATGGACATAAAGTAAAGAGAGAGTTCGCAGTATGTTGCTCTGAGCCTCCCAACTGCACGCATAGTATAAACGCTGCCCAGTAGTGATATCACATGATTATCTTCGGATGTTACTCCTGTAACAATGCACGGAGCCGTAAAGAAATGTTGAGGTGCCCTACACAATTCTTTTTAATTCACATGAACACGATATAGCAGTTCATCAGATTCACCAGGTTTACTCAATATAGTTCCGAAATTAATATATATATATATATATATATATATATATATATATATATATATATTTTTTTTTTTTTTTTAATATGCAGTCAGTTACACATATATGCATTCTTTTGTTCCCATTACTTTACTAAGCATGTAATTGTCTCTCTGTCTCTAGCACTGGGCTCAAGCTTTATTAGGTGTTTCAAAAATCACTTTCAGGTGAGAATCAGCTTTTAAATACGTAAGATGTGTTAGTGACTCACCTTACAGGAGATGTCAATAAAGTATTATTGTATCATTTATTTCTGTGTAGACTTGGAATTGAGACTCCTTCGGCTTTTAGATTCCAATATATGAGAGCACAGATATGTTTATTCATAGATTAGTAAATAGATTTTATAATAAGCAATGTTCCCACAGGCCATTTGGTACGCTGTGCTATTACACAAGCGGTTCTTTTCATCACTAAGTTGTACCGTCTGCTATGTGTAATTGTCTGATCATCCGCAAAAAACTGTTTTCCTTTCGAGAGATGGTTGCAACTGAATACCTTAAAATAATCTTTGCAGGGATTCTTGCGAAAATATTAAATAAACACTTTTTTTTTTTTTTTTTTTAAAGTAGTTTATTTGCTCTTCTCCCCCTGGAACACACCCAACTGTCCCAGATATGGCAATCTTGTTGAGGAAAGCCAGTATAGGAGCTGGTACCAAATTATTGACCTCATTAAGAGACATTCATCATATGAACAACGGCACAAACATTGGAGCAGGAAAGTTGAATAATTCAGCAAACTGTCATCTCTGCATGCCAAAATGTTGTATGGCTACAGATGAAGGAGAACAGTAAGAGCCACTGTATAGATGTACTCAGTATGCTGGTGACACTCGAGTTCAGTGCTTTGTAATCTTGAAGTCCGCCACCCCCTGGCTCTGGCTCTCAACCAACGCGTCCACGCCCCCAAGACACACACACACACTAACACACACACACACTAACACACACACACACACACACATGAACTTACTTTTTCCATCAGACATCAGTCCCTGTGCCGTCTACCTCAGCTGTCAGGGCTTTACAGAGGGCTACTGCTTCCACTTCATTATCAGCCTCTCACTCGGAGATTTCAAACAGATTTAAACTAATGAGGGAGCATTTAGAAACTCAGGGATGCCAATGCCGGGAGATGGGAGAGGTGCATACACATGGTCACACACACACACACAAGCATACACACACACACACACACACACACACACAGGCAAGCACTCTCCTTCACTCTCTCTCTCTCTCTCTCTCTCTCTCATACACACACATACACACACACACACACACACACACACACAGCCCAGAATTGTCAGTGCAGGTGAACAAAGTGAATAGGATATGTGACTGACAATAAAGATTTCTTTTAACATCAGTGAGGAAAGACTCAGGAGACAGGCAGACGGGACAGATGCAGAAGTTCGCATTACTCTAAGGGCGACGGATGTTTCCCTGAGACCTGGAGATGCCAGCTTTAATGATGAGCCCAGGAAGTTGCAGGCAGGCAAGATGCCAGCCGCAAATCTATTATTTCATTCGGCTTTTTAAACAGGATCTTTAATAGACGCCCCGATTTTTCGGCCGGTGTCACTATCTGCTTAAAGTTTAATTCTTCTCTCACTTCTTTACCCGTTAATGGGCCACCAGGAAAGAAAACAACACATTTATTTTTTATACTCTAAATAGATATTCATTTACTTATTTATTTAGAGAAAACATATTCATAGCAGATTTTAATGTGTGCTGCAAGTCCAATAGAGTGTAAGAAGTGAACCAAACTTCCTCAACCCTAATTTCCCTTTTATTTATAGTCTACATCTCTCTCTCTCTCTCTCTCTCTCTCTCTCTCTCTCTCTCTTTCTCTCTCTCTCTCTCTCTCCCCTTTCTTTCTTTCTTTTTTTTATATTGGGCTCCAAATGAAATGAAAAGTTAGTAAACAATAAGACTAAACCAGACCATCAGAAAGACTGATTAATATCACTGGTATATTATTTGTGAGTATGCATGTGACACAAAATGCCCATTCCAAGTGTGACTAAAGACACATGGACAACATTTTCAGTTGCCATCTCTCTCTGTCTCTCTCTCTCTCTGTCTCTTTCTCTCTCTCTCTCTCTCGGCCTTTCTCTGATGGGCTAGTTCTTTACATGTTGCGATTGCGTCATTAAAAAGTGGAAAAAAAAAAAAAGAAAAAAAAAATCTCGACAATCATGAAGGGAAAACATTCTTAATGGTTTGACTGATTATTGCATTTGATTTGTGTTTTGTGTTAGAGGCACTAACACTACAGCCCAGAACAGACATCTCCATTTGCTTTCCAGCTCCCATTGCTTGGTCTGCTCCTTTCTCTGTATAATTAGTAATTAACACATTCTTTTGTGTAGGCCTCTCTTTATTTATGGGAGTACGCTTGCCAAATCCCACATTCCTCAGCCAGGATCAGATTAATGCTGGAGCTAGCAATGCTCAGAAAGCTAGCCAAACCCCATTCAGTCATGGTGGCACTCCAAAATAACAACACTACATGAACACCTGATAAATCTATCCATGACATTTCTGTCCAAATGGTAACAGATTTGATTGGAGATCAATGAATCTTTGAACTTTAATGTTTGTGTGTGGTCCCATGTCTGATGAATTCCAAGGAATCATTTTAATATATACACAGAGTACAAGGATTTTTTTTTATAACTGAATCACTGTAAGAGATTAGCAAAAATCTTTAGTTGTCAACACTTTTAATAAAGCAAAGGACAAACTGTTATGTAAATGCCCTTTTTGAAGCTTTTATGGTTAACAGAAATCTTCTTCTTTGTCTTTGGTTGTTGGCTTTATTGTATAAACCTTGTCTTTGTACACTCTATGCTACAGAAGTAAATAACTGACCCAACGTAACAGACAAGTATAATGTGCATTAGACTAACTATTCAAAGAAATAAATATATCATATGCTTACTGTTGATGGTGGGGTTTGATATTTGTATGAAAACCATCCAATATTACGCACTGTATGTATTTCATGCATAAAATGGTCTTCTCTCACATTTAGTCTCTTAAGGTGTTTTTTTAAGAGGCGCAAGGTTCTTTTCATAAATTTTGGCATCACGTTATTTCAAGGTTTGCTGCTCCATGACTGCCATTAAACCCTAAACAACATACCTTGTCTTCTCAATGTGTTCCTTTTATTACGTTTGCATTCAGTCAGGCACACAGCGCATTACAAAGTGACATACAGCAGGTGCCTCAGAGCCAACTGCTTTACATATGGACAAAATCACTCATCTCTGCACCAGCTAATCCGCCTCTCCTTCAGCTTCAGCATTCTCAGGGAGAGAGAAAAAAAATGCATAAAATATGGAAATGCAACAGCAAACAAACTATTCCAACACATTCATGTTTTATTATACATTAGAACCGGGACTAATCTCTGTTCGCCCACACCTGGAAAGTGATGTTTAAACAAAATAGCTTCTAATCTGTACATTTTAAAACTTTGAAGGTGTAGTCAGTAGAGTATATATATATATATATATATATGGGGTGTGGCTATTAAGCTATTAAGTAATGAGTCTAATGCTGTAATTTCATTTTACTGATTGTTTAGTAAGAGTTTAATAACAGTAATAATAACTGTTTAATAAAAGCTTCTTTAACAAAAGAGACCATTTCTGCGATCATTCTGATGCTGAGCCACCGATCATTTCAAACGATTTGTTCATTTCGAACGACAGTTCTTGACATGCATGGGCGTCCACAACGTTCATTATCTTTGACATCCTCTCGGCCTTCACACAGCCTCTTGTGCCACTTGGAAGGCAATCGATGCGTTGCTCGATTTTTGAACTGACCGTTTTTTTTTTGACACGTCAGAAAAACACGCCTACTTCAAGCAATGCGAAAGAGCAAACTGAAGACACCAGGGGACTGAATCTTTCAGGGGTTGTTAATGTTTATTCAGGGGTCACTGTATATCACGTGGTTTGCGAATGCGCAATGTGGTTTGGACGTACGTAAGCATGGCACGTAGAAGTCGCGTGGCTACTGAGAGCGAGAAGTGACAGAGATGCTGTGGTGTACACAATGCCGGGATATCATCTGACGGTTACTATCGTATGCACGCAGCCATTAGCACTGGCTGTTATAGTTTCATATGACTGTGAGACTTGACATATACAACTCAAGATGCATTTCCGTGAGAAAATGCAAATGTGATTGGGCCCCAGCATCATTGAATCTTAACTGTAGAAATACTCGACCTGTCTCCAGCAGAAGTGTAGTCATGGAGCCAAAGACCATTGAATCCAACTATCAGCTGCTGCTTGTGCAATCCCTAGTTGTAGCATTAAAACTTTCCTCATACACTTTCAACAGGGAAATGAGCGATTAAAAACGGCAATTTAAAAAATGAGGGGACTGATCAATTAGCTGTATACAAGCACACTACTATGAATTAGGACAGATCTGTTACCGCTGCAATGGAACCAATATCATGAAAACTGCGGGAGTAGAGAAGGGTTAGAAAAACGACCGGAACAGAAATTATAATTATACGTCCTTTCCACTGGGGATGGAAGAACAATAAATATCCAGAGACTTGACTTTAACTGCGTACGCTCGCTATTTGTGGAAGACACTTGTATACCGCAGTACATGCACTCTGGGCTAAACTGGATTAAGCGCACATTGTGCTACTCCACCTCCACATGAGTAACTTCATCACATCTGTGTCAGTGCGCCGCACTGTATACTACAACTGTCGAACGTATAATTTTTACATTTACATATATTCTTTCTTTAATTTTTAAATTTATACATATAAATATGTATACACACACACACACACACACACACACACACACATATATATATATATATATATATATTTTTTTTTTTTTCTTTTTTCTCCCTATTTTGATTAGAAACACCATTAGGATGATGACTTGTTCTGTCAAACTCCTATGTGAAGATTTCATTTTGGCAAATAATCAAATTAATTCTACTGATATCAAGTTTCATGTATTATGTATGCTAACAGACACATACACACACACACACACACACAGACAAGCGTACCTATTTACTGACATGTATATGAGGTAAGCATACTAACTTTTCAAAATATAGTACAAACCAGTTTTTCTTTTATGGTAACTATAAAATTATGATATTGTAAGTGAATTTTGACCATTTAAGTGTAAGTGGCTTTTTATTATACATGCTGAATATCCTAAAGTTTTTCCACAGCAATCAATGTAAAACTGAAAACAATAACATCATATCAGCCGTTGATAATACAAAATACACAAAGCAAAAGACATACAGACTGTGTCGTTCCTTGATATAGAACTGAAACAGAACTCCATCATCTCACTATTGTGTCTCATTTCAGCATGGGTCTGCATGTTGTTGTGATGCTGGGCTAGCCCAAATATAAACACTTTATTCAACTAAACTATTTGTGTATGAATTAAAAGATTAGCAATGTTAGGCACTTTGCAATAGATGGTCTCTTACTTTCAGCAGTAATATGAAAATTATACTTTACGCTTTAGAAGGACTTGTCTGTGATCTTGTAGTCCTCATAAGTTGCATGTCAAGAAGAGATGAATTCTATGTTCTTTCACCTCCTCTTTATTTACATCAGGAAACATCATCTAGCAGTAATTTCCGTAATAAATGTTACAGTGAACCTACTATCCGTCCATCAGTTTGCTTTGCAGCGGAATCATTCAATAAATCCAGATCAGCTAAAGAGATAAGTGCACACCACAGAAGATAAATTTGTTCTTTTCCCCTCTGTGCATATTTTGTGATCCTCTGTGTGCCATTTGAGGTGGTTCCTCACAACCCCATCACTTCTTCCATCTTTGTTTACAGTCTGTCATCTTGGTAGAAAGAGTAGCCTAACTAATTGAGCTTATTTCAGTTAACTGATTCAGGATTCCTTTGTAGGGAAATTAAAATCTGTCCTTGTAAAGTGGCATTTTGATGCACAGTGTACTTTGGTTAAGGGAACACAAGTCACAGATTCTGTGTAAAGAGTAAAAGAAACAAAACAAACCAAACCAAAACAAAACAAAACAGCGGAGCCTGCACTGTTTTGCTTACAAATAAAAGGGATGAATAAACAACTGAAGCAGAAGAGGTATGATTTCATGGTGCAGGGCAGTCGTTGATGAGAGTGGGTAATGTAGAAAGTGAGCAAAAATGCAAAAAAAGAAAAAATAATGAGACACACACACACACACACACACGCACACACACACACAGACACACACATATATATAAAATGATGATGTGAACATGTTATGCCTTCAGCATTCAAAATACAGTGGCCAAAGATGGAAGGTGGCATGTTCTGATGACACAGTGGTGGATAGACCCAGAATTGCAGTTTTCACTGCAGATTCCAGGAATGTGTGGGGTTTTCTTGTCCAAAGTAATGACCCATGGAACTGGAAGCTAAGAGAAAGAAGACTTCCTGGCAATTATTTGTCATCAAATGGAATGACTTTACTGGGGTGCTGAATCAGATTTTCATATAATTATGGAGTATAAAGCCTAATCTATGTCTCATTTGTTACGTTCACCAAGTTGGGAAAACTGTTTGGAATTTTTTTCAGATATCATTATCAAACTCATTCTGTGAAACAGTTTTCTGACAGTCTGTTAGAACAAGATATGTAACTCTGAATTTGTTGTTTAACGCTGCCATACCGTCAAATGATGAAGGCGGAGGACAAGCATTGATGGCTTAAACGAGGGGAGTAATTCTGAATTATGATATAACCATGACAACATACCCAAGCTTTGCATAAAGGTAAAACACAACATCTAATACTCACCTACCATTAGTTCTCCTCAGGACCAATCATCAAATGTGAGGAGATGAGGAACCCAGTGTCCATGTGTGTCTATTTCTGCGCCATTAAGACATCTTTTATCCCTTTCCTGCCTGAAGCAGTAGCCTGGGTCTTTGTCTCTTCTGTCTGGCTGAACACGATGTTGTTTGCCAGAAAGGGGAAATGAGGAACAAGAACAGCTAAATTATTAACTTTTTATTCAACTGAAACCTCTGCTGCATACTGAATTTATTCCTTATTGAACATTATTGTGTTTTTATATTATGTGTTTTTGTTATACTCAGCGATAATATATACTTTGTGTTACATGCCCTTAAAATGGCCTGACTATGATCTTGCTGAGTTGTTTTTCAAAATAAGTGGGGATCTAAAGCAACACAGAATTACCGCCATCTAATTCCATCTCGTTTTAGGCTCTGCCGTGAGTAAGGTAAGTGGAGAAATTTTTGTACCGAATGCTATTTTGAACTTAGTATGTGTCCTTGAGTTCGCTTAGCAACATTATTATCCAATAAACAAAGACCAATTAAAGAGATGAATGGTCAGTACAAACTATAGCTACTGTTGTTGTGTCCCTCCCTTATGAATCCCGGTACACTAAATACGCTAGTTCTTCATTACCACTGGACTTCTCAACTCTTTGTGTGTGATCTGGCAGTTGTCACTGTAAATGGCGCTTTCACTTCTCCTGCTGACCCTTTATTTAATTAACAAGATTTAATGTGCTTTAAAAAGAGCCTATGGAGACACAGAGACAAATCTGATAATTTTCTCACCTTGGAGAGAGAGAGAGAGAGAAAAAAGCACCCTTTTTATGTAAGCCTAGGGTGAGTTATCACAGTTTTAAATGGCAGGGTGGCTAGAGAGCTGTGGTAGGTGAGAGGGTTAGGCCTGTCGCACAGGATGTTAGCCTGTGGAGGAAGAAGGAGATGGGCCGACTTGTGATTAGCGCAGTCGCTAATGCTCTCACCTTGGCAGTTACACCTCTACTCTGTGGCTGGTAACAAATGCAGGTGTTTAATTTTGAAATTAAGATGGTGTGAAAGTTCATAAGTATGGTAATAGAGGCCTGGTTGAAGGGGAAAATGAGACTTGAGCTTTTAGAGATGTATGAAAAACATATCTCGCTAAAATGGGCTGCTAAAAGGGACATCATTAGCATGTATGTTAAATTTCTGCCTTTAGTAATTCAGTGTGGTTGCACATGCCGAAGAGTTAGAAATATCTTTGAGAAAACACACTTCAAAGTACAAACTTATCTGTGACCACTTGAATGTTCTTTTGCAGTGAAGAGGCCGACTAAGGTTGAGATCTGTTGAAGACTTTGAAGAAAACCGTGATCTGAATCAATCCCAATTATTATGCATTTTCAGAGAGGAAGAAAAAAATGACAGTGTTGGAACTATATAACATTTAACATACTTGATCTTAGAGAAGAACACTGAAGCACGTATGCACTTGCACACACATACACACACACACACACACACACATCGACAGACTCAGACTTGCATGCACATGCTCTGAGATCAGATGAAAAGATTTATGATATAGAATGCTGCTCCTAAATGAAATGGTCTGTGCTCTGTCAAGCATTGTGTGTATGTGTGTGAGATAGGACTTATTCTTCAGCCCTGGGAGGTCTCAGGACCCAACAGTGTTTGTGTGGCGTGGAGTGCAGTCCTGTCATCGAATGAGATTTATGGACTTCAATAAGGATCTGCAAATTCTCTGCCAAGTTAAGTCACTGCATAATTAAAACCGCTCCATGGAATTTCTCTGAAGTTGGAGCAGAAGTCAGTCACTGTGGTGTCAAATAGCTGCGCTACACTCACACACACACACACACGGACACACACACACACACACACGCATGCACACACACACACTTAAAAACTGACAAAACACAGACAATCACAGATAAATACCACACATACACTGCAGTGGGGAAACCAAGGATGCGCAAATTCTCTGAACAATGGGGGGAAAAAAACCTTGTTAATTCAAGAGTTAGTTTATGAAATTTATGACTGAAATGTACTTTTAGTGTCTGCTGCAAATGCCCGAGGAAAAAAGTCTCCCCATAATTTTAAATTGTCTATCACCTTCCTTTCTTCTCATGCTAAATTAGACTCGGAGAGTTCTCCCTCTTTCATTTTTTTTTCTTAACACTTTTCTGGGTTTTCTGGGCGAGACTAAAAAAAAAAAAAAAGATATTTCTTCTCTTGTTCAGATAGAATTTTCTACCGAATTTTCTTCCATTTTCTACAGATGCTCACAGGAATTTGTGACTCAGTGGAACCGTCAGTGTTGTGTCAAACATCTGCCTGACTGTCGTGAAAAACGACCCTGGGGTCCAACTCACATGCTCCGGCCCCACAGAGCCGCCCAGCCATCAGCAGCAGGCCTCAAATGAGACGCTGATAAACACAAACCCTTGGCACCTCCACAGCTTCACAGCTTAACACAGCCATTCCCTCAACACTACAGTCCAGAAGCTGTTATACACAAGTTCAGCACTTATGGCCCTTTCACCTGTTTCTGTTAACGTGAGCACCAAAAAAAAAAAAAAAAAAGAAAGTAGTTGACGATGTAATGACTTCAAGATTTTGACATTAACCTGAAAATATATTTTATCTGTGCAAGATGCTTCTGAAATTCAGCACATTGAGGTGTGGGAGAGGAGGCATATAAATGAGTGATAAAATATGACACTGTTCCCAGCTACAAGAAGAATTATTATGTATGCAACACTGTATTATTTATGCACGACCAGTTTTCTGTTGCCGTTCTCTCAGTTTTGGATACTGAGGTTAAGTTTAGTCACTGAAATCAGGTATGTTAGCCAGAGGCACATGCTAAAAGATTTATCGATGTCGACTATGCCAAGGGTGACTCTCCATTTTCCCTACAACAGCGTCTGTTTAGGCTCAAATTACTTTCACAAACCGTGTTTACATACAGCAACACAGAAGACAACAATCCGGTCAACAGTAAGCACAACGTTTAGGGTGGAAGCAACAGTTTATGAAACAAACTGATATGGATTCCACATGTGACTCTGCATTTCATTTCACAGTTGATTTTAGGCAGGTAGGTTGAGTACTTCACAGATGGTAATGTCGCCACTATTTTTTATTTATTATTTTTTTTTTTGTGTCTGGAAGAAAAAAAATGAGGACAACGTTTAAGGTGAAATTAAAGCCTAAAGGAGTTATAATAATAATAATAATAATAATAATAATAATAATAATAATACACTATTTCTTGTTATAAAAAGCGAACGTAATGAATGTGATAAAGTATTGAATGGCTATAAAAGGAGAGAAGTGTTTTGAGGCTAACACATGCATATAAAGAGTCAGTATGGTAGAGGTCATGAGGCAGGAGGTTTGAGAGGACATGTCGTGAACGTAGGAATCAGCTCTAATGTTTACTTCCACAAAGTGACACTTTGTTTGCCGAGATGTAGCTTTGCTTATTATATATTTAAAGGACCTTTTGAAATGATTATGAGCTTTTGGCCCATGAGCTTCAGAGCAGACAACAACAACAGAAAAAGGAAAAACGTCTCCAGAGCAAAACACAGAGAACAAACACATGCATTCCTTGAAGAAAAACAAGATAATAAGAGGGGAGGGTGGAAGAATTTTTGTTGCTGTTGTTTTGTTCCATCCGTTCTTTCTTTTTTTGTCGGCAAAAATTGAGACTCAAAGAACATTTGAAGTCTGAATAATGTATACGGCTAAGCAGTATAGCGGCTCTTGGAGAGGCTGTTGGAACGGCGGATTCATTTGATGTCCTTTGTGAGTAGCACACTAGGCTATATGCTTAGCAATAATAATGAATTATAAACAGGGGGTGGAGTGAACCCATGGGGGCAGATCTGTTCTCAGAGTGCTACACACCACTGGGTGACGTTTCTGACTGATCGCACCATAGAATAGAGAGAGGTGTCTCAGAATGATAGAATCCAGAATTTCAGGCTTGTTCTCAGCATGACTACAGAGGTCACCTGGGAAACATGAGAGCAAGGCTTTATAATGAACAATGGAGAAACGCTGGAGAATACAAGAGCTTAGTAAGCCACCAATCAATGTCAAACTCAAACCATCATTTTTAGGGCCTGCTCTTGTGTGTACCTTAACTTCAACAAAACTATACACAATACTTTGTGAATGTAACATTTAGAGAAAGATTCATGATTTAATAACCCGTCCCTACACTACTGTCAATCAAAAGCAAAACACAACCAGTTCAAAGGACAGTTTTAAGTTTCATAAAAAGTAAACTTATTTTCTAGTTTATGAAACAGAGCCTTAAATTAGTATTTTTATTAGTAAATGATTGATATGAACAGACTGTTCTCAGATAACTTTTGATATTAAAGCAACATTTAATAGTACAATTAAATGGTGTGTGTGTGTGTGTGTGTGTGTGTGTGTGTGTGAGTGTGTGAGTGTGTGCGTTGGGGAGGGGGGGTAATAATGATTATTTTTGTCATATTTTAATTTGAAAAATAGATAGACCAACATGGACAGAAGATGACAAAAGCGATGCAAGGACCAGATGTCCCATGATGCATTTCGGCCTGGCAATAATTCAGGGCAGGACTAAACAGCTGGCTGGCTGACAGCAGATCTGCCAAGAGCTGGCAACAAGAGACTCACAGTGAAGCAGCAGGCTGCTAACCTCTTTCACATTTTTAATTAGATCCACACACCCATGTCTTTGAGCCATCGTAAATATACAGATGACATGCGGAGCATCATTTGTTCAGAAATATTTGCTTACAAAATACTGTTTGGATTCTCTTTGCGTTTAGCTTGCAAAATTTAAGGGGGGGGGGGGGGGTTGGGGAGGATAAACAACTGAAATTGTCAACTTGGGAAAAAAGCACAGTTCACGCAAAGTGTACATGTGCATTCTGTCTCCGCAAAAGGATATCAGCAACACGGTGTAGGACTTTAAGTGCTTATTTTTCTATTTTCTCCGGGAGATATCCTTTATTTCCCGTTTGTCTGGTAATATTTGTGCCTTTACTGATGGAATCATGTTAGGTCAGCTATACGCGTATAATTATCTTAGAGACAAGTATCCTAGTGACAGAGTAGCTATTGCGATAAGACATGGTGCTTTGCCTCTTATCAGGAGGGGAGGATGTCATTTCAGCCTGTTATTGTTTACCTGCGTTCTCGCATATTGAAAATAATGGAGACATTTGTTTAAAAAATGCATGTTGTTCATACATTTACCATACACACTTTTCATAAGTTAAGATAAATATACTCGTAACAATGATAACTTGCCTTTCCTGTTAATTTCCTCCTCCAGACACTCACGCACGCACACACACACACACACACACAAACACACACACACACACTACCAGAACTTGCATGAGTTTTTGTCTTTTTGGAATTCATTTCCCCTCCACCTGACACCCCCACCCCCCAACCCCCAAAGAGCAGCATCCGCAAAACTTTGTTTTTCAAGATGACAGACCACTCATGCCTCCTTCCATGTCCCATTTCTTCCCTGAACCATTACAAATAGCACCATTCCAGAACAGAACCTAACCTTACCAAGCAGTGGATGACCAGGAGTGAAATATAGCCCATCTGTGGCCATAGCTTACAGGAGGGACGTGACCTCTGAGTAAGAGCCGCTTGGCACATCTGCCCAGGACTGTCACATCTCTGCACTACTTCAGGATGGACAGTTTCTGCATGCTGTGGAGCATCTGGACCTGGGGGATGCACCGGTCCCAGTATTCCACAGAGGACTCAAAATAAACTGACCATGCAAGGTTTGGGTCCCTTATGTTCTTTTCTTACATATTTTGTGTGTAGGTACCTTCTGAAAGTGGACATGCGGTACCGTCCATGCACTCCCAGGGTTACATAGTTGTTTGTGTATTATGCAAACTACTGTTCCGTTCGAGACTGCGTCTTGTCTGACATCACCTGTACGAACATCAATCAACGCTTAGTTCCCAGTTTTACTCATTGCTTCACCGGTTCAAAAAAAAAAAAAAAAAGTATATGTGTCTTTGTGTGTGTGGTGGGCTATTTTGCAGAGGGAATCATTTGATTACAAAATTCTCTCTCTCTCTCTCTCTCTCTCTCTCTCTCTCTCTCTCTCTTTCTCACTCTTTCTATCCCTCTCTGGGTTTGCTGTGCTGGTTTGCAGGGGCCTGTCATGGCGAGAACAGGCCTTTGAGGCCTTTGGCAGAGGGCCCAGGCGGCGAGGGCCACTGGAGGGCTGGTGGGTGGGGTGGGGGGGTGCGGGGGGTGGGGAGGGCTGCGCGCACACAGAGCTCCAGGGCAGGTGTTAAAATAAGCACCCTGGCTCTTTTGGTGCTGATCCCTGTAAAAACAAGCCCGTCTGCCAGGCTCTAGTCAACCCAACAAGGTGCTAACACATGGACTGGTTGCTGTGAGACAGCATTCACTGTTTACAAGATCTCTGCTCTTCAAACTGTTCAAAACCAATCTTTTCTCTTCCTCGTCTCCTTTCTACTTTTCTTTTTTTTTTCTTTTGCAGAGGTGGTGTCCATCCTTAGAAAGGTTTTTTTTTTTTTTTTTTTTTCTTTCAGCACCATGGTCAAGTGAACAACTCTCGGTTCAAAGGTAAAACAAACAAACAAACAAACAAACAAAAACTCCAAAAAACAGGTGTTGCTACAAAAGTGTGTAAGGTCATCAGGGGATGTGCTTTAAATTAAATTCAATTGCTCATGGATCCAGGAACTAACTACAACACAATCTCTGCTCTGGCTCCCAGTCAGCATTATAAGATCTAAGTGTAGATTTAGCAAACTGGAAGGAAGAACATTGCAAACATTTAATTTTCAGCCTGACAGACGGCATGTTTTCCTACAGATCATGACAGTATCTGAGGTCCTGCTGGTTTCACACTGAGCCTCACCCTGTCTCTTAAAAAGAGTCTTTTTTTTTTTTTCACAGGAGCATATCACACAGACAACCCAAGTCACTTGACCTGTGCACTTTACTGTGTCTGATATTGTGTTGGATATGTTCCCTGCCCTGCTTTCACAAACCTGAACCTTTTTGCTTTCAGGATCGCTACCTTGCTCTTCTTCTTTCGAACGTACCACGAAATCTCTCTTCAATACCGATCCCCCAATCCCTTGATTTTCCAGATCTTTCTCTTTTCTGTTCATCTTCCATCTCATGATTGTAAAAAAAAAAAAAAAAAAAAAATCATCCTTAAATCTTTTAACACTGACCCGGCCCTCTGCTTATCTCCTTTCATAAATATTCAAATCAGAAATCTCCTGGAGGTGTCTTATCGGTGAGAAGCGATTATCATCTTAACTGTAGCCATTATGATTTTAATTACTTCACTTTGATTTTGAGTAGGGAACGGTTGGCTATTCTTGGTCCATGCACATCCAGGGTTATGGAGACCCCTGGAATTATGCCTTTGAATAGGGACTTTCAGTGAAACGAAGGCTTACAGGGAGAGAGAGAGGCATACTCCATCTATCTCTCTCTAGTTTTTCCACTTCTGTGATAAGCACTATGTGTTGTACAAAACACATCTACATATGTAACATAATAATAACATAATTTCTGAGAATATGATGTGGGAAAAAAAATATGGGTATTATGTCTTTTATGCTGAATCCTCAACATTTGTTTAAAAAGATCATATTGGTTTTGTGATAGTTATCACATTGAGATGACAATGAAGTGACAAACTGACTGGGTAATGTAGGGCCTGTAATGAACCACATAGGAAAGTCACTCTGTTTCTCATAAAACGTGCCCATTTATTTGTGTGAAAACAGTCGCGCACACACGCACAGACACACACACAGAGAGAGAGAGAAAATGTGGGAGACTCCCTGACACAGGGTTTTAATATGAAGCGGTCATAATAGCGTCTGGAAAAATTAACTTTTAAATCGGCTGCTTTTTATGTTTGCCCACATGCTCAACAGGCCTCTTACTTTTTTACTGCCAGCTTGTTAAGAGTTGTCTGGCAGGATGGAGGCCCTGGACCCTGGCCACACTTCAGCTCCTCTTGAGCAAACTTGTCCCGGGAGAGGTAGCGTCAGCCTCTGAGGCCTAAACTGTGTAAAACTGCTGGAACCTTAGGCCTAGTCCGGTACCTTCTCATGACACAGGAGCCTGACCTACATAACCAGTACCAAATCCCCCACATCACCTACTGCTGCCACTGACCTACACAATTCACACAGAAACATACAGACATCGCTGCTATTATTATTGTTATTATTACCACAGTTTCTGAACGTGTCAGAAAGAGATGTTTTTTACATATAGGATGCAAGTGAGATGCAGATGATTCGATGGCATTTCGTTTAATATACATTATCTTGATGCTACTGTCATGTGTCCAACTCAATAACAAACAAAAAAAAAAGATACTGAGGCTTTTGTTCCCACGAGATCAATCATCTTTCAGCAAAAAGAGAGAGCAAGAGAGAAAGAGACAGATAGAGAGAGAGAGAGAGAGAGAGAGAGAGAGAGAGACTGTCTGGCAGAATATAAAGTAAAAATCTACTTGTTTTTGTGTAACTGTTGAGTAGAAGCTTTGTCTTTGACTGTCACACTCTCGATTAATATCAATTATTACCACTTCCAAGTCTATTTGTTGTAAATGTTAGTGGCGGATTTCCCTTTGGTGTAAAAAAGGAGCATAAAATTGACTTTCTAGACACAGAATTCTTTCACAGTATTTATTTTTCCACTTGTAAAGATTTATTTGGTTGTATAGAAGTGTATGCTCACTGTCAGACACACACACACACACACACACACACACACACACACACACATACTTGGACCCACACACAGCTGTCACAATAAACCCATCCAAACTACCACCTTCATTGTGATTACGTTGAGAGTACTGGCACGGGGGCTTAGCTAATAGTCATTTAGCTCATTCAAATGAGCAGATATTGGAAGAAAGTTGGTGCCGGAGTGCTTTCAAGCAGACTGCCAGCATTGGAGGGGAGGCTTGTTTCCATTTCCAGAATTAGACTAAAATTATTCCAAATCATTTGGGAGTACAGGCAGAGCAATCCCCCCTTTATTTTTTTGGATGCATTAACAGTGTTTGCAATCACTTTGTTGGCTGCATCAAAAAGGTAGGCTTGCCAGTGATTAGTCGTATAAATTGCTTAATTGATCCATTCACTTTTTAACTGAGACTTGATTAAATGAAAGATCTACAGCATGAGGACAAGCAAACACGACTTGTTTTCTTGCCCAAAAAGATGATTGTTACTGTTTGTGACAGAACCATTTCTCTTCAAAGAGTGTGTCATGGTTATATGTATGGTATCTAGCGATGCACACTAATACAATAATCATCAGGTCTGTCAAAAAAGCTCTTCTTTTTTTTTTTTTTTTACAGTGCTCTCTTTTGTCATATTAATAGGCCCATTAACAAGATAAGGGAGCCATCAAACTCGATTATAAATGCATTACATTCTGCAGTGCTCTTGAAAGAAAGTGGCTGTAATATTTATGGATTAAAAGGAGTAAACACCAACATGACAAATTCTGTCATCAATTAAGTCTCCTTGTTTTTTCTCTTGATGACATATCCGGTGTCTGAACAACATTGATATTGAGTCACTCTATCTTTATAATGCTGTTAAATTGTTAGCATGTTAAAAGATTAATCTCTGAGTAAATATTTGAATTCCACTTGTCTCAAAGTGAAAATTGCATATTACAGATGTCCAGAACAAGGGACTTTCATGATTAAACCTTGAGGGTAAAACAAACAATCAACTCATTCTATCCTGCAGATGCTTCAAAGTCATATTTTAAACCCGCGACTGTTAAAAGTCCACCGTGACATAGTCAAATGCTTCCATCACCACAATTTTGTGCCAAACTCCCACTGATTTTGACTTAATCATTTATTGCAATGTAAGTTCAGTATTTATTTTAAACAGCTTCATATAGACCTTCACAAAAGAGAAAAACATTCTCATTTTCACATTTTTATCTGAGTCAGCTTGAACATCTAATTATCTGTCTTGTGTGGCAGGTGCATGTACTTAGAACTGAGGGCCACACCTCAACAGTCACTGAAGATTTCAGGAGCTAGTGATACACGCTAGAGAAACTAAACAATGGTGTCACTCCCTTTAAAATTTCTTTATGTTTGACTCCTTCACTTGCTCCATTTATGTTCTTTATGAAAGAAATATTACTTTTTATTTCATAGCGCCTGCACTGTGGGCACCCTTCTCTCATTTGTCAACAATATTCTATTTGTTTTGCTAATTTCAAATTATACCCTCGTTCAACCGGGCTTGGAGTAATGGATTATTCAAAATCCTACAGAATCAGGTTCTGAATATGTTAGTTCATTTATGCAAAGATCATATATTACAGCGCATGTACGTGATGCTGAGTGCCAGTGGTTATGTGGTGCTGGTACTGCACCTTATTACATGTTCATGAGAATATTTCATTTAGGTATGAAAAAACAAAAAACAAAAACAAAAACAGCTTTGAAATAATCATTTCTAATATACTTACTCAAAGCTAAATACACACTCAAAGCTGAATTACATAAATATAGGTTCAACACAACCTTTTATACCTATCTCTACAGGATATTTTATGAAAATGTGCTTTCCATTGTTCTGAAACATTTTGATTCTGTGGATGAGATCTGAACATGTGAGGGCCAGTCGTTGGACTTTTACCTAGCTCTGGGCACCGCTTTGCTCTGTGGAGAGTGCTGGAAGGCAGGTCCTGTTGTGGCAACGCGTGACATGCCCAGGCCTCCCACTGCATAACCAGGCTGGGGCGGCCTGGGTCCAACCCCCCTGATGAATTCCAGGGTGATAATACTACTCTCTTCCAGGTCTGGTTTTCATTAGGGCTGTGGCCTGCCAAGCTTGTCATAGGGAGAGAACCAGGGACAAGAGGCTGTCTTTGTTGGGTCGTTTGTGGGTGTGGAGTCAGCAGAACTCTGTTCTTCTCCTCTCAGCAGTGGAGAACTGGAGTGTGCGGATGGTAGCCAACGAACATCATGAAAATTTATTTGAAGTGCTTCTAGGGGAACAATAAATGCCTTTGTGGGTTGATTCCAAAATTCTGAAATGGTGTGCACTTCTTGGGTCCTCCCTGTCAGGAGGTTGGTTTTGAAGAGTACTGGATGGTAAAAACAGAATAGCAATGAACACATTAAGATTGCTCTCACTCGTCCAGGACTTTTTAAGGTGAATACTCAATGGTGCGAGAAGACTAAGAGAGGAGGCATCTCCAGAATATTGAAATTAAACTCATGATTTTAGAACAAAATCTGTTTACAGAGCAATTAAAAAAATAATTAAATGAATAAATAAATAAAAACTCATATGTTTGATAATTACAGTTTAATGATTTAGATGTTTGACCAACAACAGTGCCTCAAAAATATGTGCAGCTTAATAGACTTTTGTAATCTGCCTATTTTTAACAAGTGAATACATTGTCTTACCCCTGCTGTCTGAAGAGACGTATCCAAAATTGCCTTGGTATGATCAGCATTTTTACTTTCTCTTTTTTTTTTTGTTTTGTTTTTTTTCTTTTTTCTTTTTCTTTGGGGGGGGGGGGGGGGCGCATGGGGAGAGGGGAAACGGGAAGGTCAAGGTCCAGCGTTCTCTAAACACTGTCCCTCCGAGCCCTTATCTGTGTCTGTCAATGTCCACTGATGTCTTCCTCTGGTGCTGACTCCCGGAGTCATGCCTCTCGCCCAGCACCTGGTACTCACACAAAATAACCTGAAACAAAATGCTGCACCACAAAATTGCCTTGTGTCAGTCTGTTGACTTTGCTCTGGTCACTCCTAACCATCAGCCTCATCTCTAACCGCCCCTTTGTTTGTTTGTTTGTTTGTTTGTTTATATGAGAGCACGAGGGCAGCCTATGAGCAAGAGTAACTCGGAGCATCGGTTGCAAATTTAGCTCTTGACGCTGTCAGGGTGAATGTAAAGATTTTATTGGTGCACATGAATGCTTAAATGGCAAAGGACAGCGTGTCTTTGTCCACATCTGATCCATTAACATGTCATTTCATTTTATTCAACGCTCCTTAATACACCATAGCTATTAGCAAAGAGTTCAACGTTTCACTCATTCATTGTTCTGCTTGTTGGTGTTTTAGTGATTCAACTACGTAAGATCTTCGTAAATTTTGTTGGAGAGTGCAGTCAGTACTCAAGAATGTTGTGAAATCGGTCATCGTTTCATACATAGTCAAGTACTGAAAAGGTCGCGTACTGAGTCAATATTTTTTCTGAAAAACATATTGTTAATCAAATAAAAATTCCACATGATAATGGGATGATGATTCACTTTAGATTATTTTCAGATTTTTTCGCTCTGGTGGAAATCATGACACTGAACGGCACAGATGTGTCTGATGTAGATTGTGAAAATCTATGTTAACAAAATCCAGATGGACCAAAGGGATGATCGCGTTTTGTGTAAAACTTTTACAGTAAATGTGTTTGTGCATCATAAATCAGACATTTATTAGATCCACAGTACATTACTGCTTTACCTAACTGGGCTGTGGGATACAAAAATCTCAGTAAAAAAAAATACAATGGAGAAATAATAATAGAACGTGTATCTAAACCTATACAATAACTTTGGTCAATTTTATTAAATTAAATGATGACATTAAATCCCTCTACAGATTCTGCGCTATGCAGATAGACTATATTGCAGATATGAAGAGATTTTAAGGGGTCTGATTTTGGACCTCTCAGAGAAAAGCTGATCTGGGTCTCCATATTGTACACAAGCCTGACTGAACCTCAAAAAGCATTTCTGGCACAGGAGTAAAGAGGCCCCGTTTTGCATATGTGAAATGAACGTGTCTCTTAGATGTTGGCAACTGTCGGCGTGGAGAGAAAAGGATCTTCTAATGAGAGGATAGTCAGCAAGAGGCACCAAATATTTTCACAGCTTATTTGGACCTTTTTGCCCAGTGGATATGGAGGATGACTTTGATGCGGTAAAGTATGCTGTTTGGATGAATCATTTGGCACTGGATCCACTGGCACATCAGGGAGTTTAAATTCTACATTTTACACCTGTGGGGTGAATATGATGATTCACCTTAAAGAGTAATATCTAACAGACACAAATTGACCTTAATTTTAATCAAATTTACATGGTCGAGGCAAACACGTGAATTAAACCTTGCTAATAGGTAACTTTTTTGCAATAATGTCGACAGTATGAGGCAACATACAAGCCACTGTAGTAACACTGAGATGGAGCAATTTCATCTGGACAAGAAAAAAAAAATAACCTAGATAGAATTTTCCTATGCTGTGTTAGTTTAAATACTTATTAAGTTAACACGAGATAGATAAGTTCTCTCCACACATTACATTTGCATAATTGTATAAGTACAGTATGAAATCCTAAAATAATCATCAAGTGATCTGGTTAGCATGTAATGTGAGTTTGTGCATGCTCGATGTGTGTTTTTGTATGTATGTGTGTGTGTGTGAAAGAGAGAGAGAGAGAGAGAGAGAGAGAGAGAGAACCAGCAGACCATTTAATTTGACTTTGTGATATTAATGCGAAGGAAAACAGAGAGAATAATGATATTTGTACTATCCAAAACCTTTAATGATAAACCTTGAAGGCTAAAGAAAAGATATAGAAAACATCAAAACATTTAGAACTACACAAACACCCTCTCGAAACATTTGTCTCCCAGCATGGCAAAGGAGCATTTGCTCCCATTAATACAAGCCTGATTGAAATGCCAGCGACGGTTTCTTGGCTGCTGCTTCAGCATGCCTGACAGTCATGGTCACCCCATACTAGACCTCACCTATACTCAGGGCGAAGATAAATCCTGTTTGATTGATTGGAGTAGCTTTATATTCATTCATTAGCCAGGGCCCTGTCAGACAAGCCCTGGCAGGTACCTTCATGTACGCAGACTTTTCATCCTGGTGTGGTCCAAGGCTCAGAGTCTGGAGCTTATTAATGACATTTTAGACATTAATATTGCAAGGATTAGGGATATCCTATCCTCCTTTGTTCCTGTGACATCCCGCATACTGTTTTTAAGGCTCAGTGTCTTTCTTTTTCTCTACCCCCTTTCTTTCTCTCTCTCTCTCTCTCTCTCTCTCTCTCTCTATCTCTCTCTTCCTCTCCACTTTGTCTTTTACTATCTCACTCTATTTTTGCTCAGAGTCACTTGCTCTTTTTTTCAAATGCCCCCCCCCCCCCCCCCCCCCCCCCCCGTGCCCCCCGCCTTCCGGTATATGTCGAGTAATACACTTTAAGCATTGTGAAAGGGACCTATCGTCATGCACATTATTACATTTTTATCCTCGTCTCCACGGTAGCATTTCCCTCTTCTTCTCTTCTCCTCTTAATTCAGTCCAGATATCCCAGAGCAGATGAGCCCTTTGCAACACCCAATCCGGAGAGGCAGGGGGTAGGGGTTGGGTCTCAGCACCGGTGGCACTGACAGATCCCAGATCAAGCCAGGTTTCTCCCCTGCCTCACCATTTCTCATTTTACCCCGTGCTGTCGGATAATGTCGCTATGCGCTGGCATTTGGAGGCCCTCCGAGTTGGGCCGCATCAATGCGAGCTGTCTGATCCGTTGGCCATCCACGGGGAAAAGATGGAAGGCCACAGAAACTGGAGAGAGAAACAACCCGTGGGTCTGATGTTGACATTTCTCAAACTCGTGGGACTGGTAGCACGGCCTGTTCTAATGCTCTGTTTATGCAAGACAGGGGCAAGTGTGAACAACCAGCCTGCCTCTCATCTGTCCTCTACTGAGAGATGCCGCAGCTGCCAGCCTACACCATCGCTGCTTTACATACAATACCATGCCAATATCCTTATAAAAATAGCATACACAACTGAATGGAGAGAAACTGCTTGCTGCTTTACACTTCACTAATATTGTGCACTAAAGCTATTGTGCAGGTTTCTTACACAAGGATTATGATTAGATTTTTCAGCAGTTTAATGCAGGGCAGTTAAACTTTCTTTTTTTTTTTTCCCCTTGAAAACAGAGCTGTGCATAATGCCTACTGTTAAACATAAAAGAAACCTTTGCACCTTTTTAATGGATAGTATGACATATTTTGATTTTATTTAATAAACGCTTATTTTCTTTTCTCTCAGCTGGGTTTGGAAAAGAGACTCGAAGCTGAAGGGTTAGTCTTTGAGTCTTTTCCAGAACTTCGACCACACTTGACAACACCACCTCCCTCTTGAGGAAACACAGGCCTGATGTAGCTGTCCCTCCTTATGGCAAGCACTTGCCAGTGCTGTGTTTATTAGCATTAGAAACTCCTCAACTTCGCAGCCAAGGATTAGTGGCATTTTTCCAGGTATTCTTCCTTCGTGCCCATATGGAAACGGTTCTGTGTCTAGTCCCCCCTCCTCTCTCCCTCCTCCCAGCCCAGCTCATGGTTCTCCCTTTATAGATTACTGGCATTGAAACTTCAAAATGACTTTAGATCCCTATGCTCATGTTGTAGCTGGAATGTCTGCATGCATGTGTATATGTGTGTGTGTGTGTGTGTGTGTGTGTGTGTGTGTGTGTGTGTGTGTATGTACACAGCCTGTTGTGGCCAGACAGTGTGTGCTCGCCCTTCAACTCAGCAGGTGGGCACATACTCATGAGCGAACTTTGGGACTTTTGATCGAGGACGCTGCCATTATGCAGTAATATATTATTCATATTGGCAGGGTATTTACATTCATATCGGCATGTCATTTACAGTTTCAGTTGTTAATGATCCTGTACACACAATTGGCTCTGAGGTCGTGTGTGTGGGTGTGTGTGTGTGTGTGTATGTGTGTAAATATATATATGTATATATATATATATATATATATATATATATATATATATATATATATATATATATATATATATGTATACTTACTTTTTTTTTTTTTTTTTTTTTTTTACACAAATACACACGCACATATTTTTTTCCCCTATTTATTTATTTATTGTACCAACTGGGCTATCACATGACCTGCTTGCAAGGTCATTTTCATACCCCAAAATAGCACAATAAATTTGTGTTTTACTTAAGACATGAAAATCTCTAACATTCTAAGACAGAGAAAGTCTCACCATTCTGTCATTGACAATTCACATAATCTCATCAAGGCTATCTGAATGTGCAGTAGAAATGAAAGCGTCTGACTCTCCTGTTTCAGAATGGTCATACAGACCACAGTTCTGAAATACCTATCCACTCGCCCTCTACTGGTTGCCTAAGTACTCTGCACTCTTTCCTACATAAGGCAAAAATGCTGCCCTGCAAAAAAAAAATATATATATATGGCATTAAAAATTCACTGTCATGGAAAAGGAAGAGCTTCGGTTGGCACTATAAAATGTCTTAAAGCTAACAGTAATAAATAACTCAGTCAGACTTACCTCTAGCCTATTAATTACCTGAGCTGTGCACTGTCTTGGCTACCTGTGCACGGAGGCAGTAATGCCTCCCCTTTGACTGGGGCCTGGATCTTCAGATGCCTCCATGGGGACGGACTCTAATTAATCCTCTGTTACAGTTGTAATAGTGTCTTCCTGAGGGAGACCTGAGCTAAGCTCAGAAATATGATTTTATCCTTATATTGTAAACAACGGCCTATCTCGCGGGATGAAAACGGGTAGGAGATTGAAGGGTTGGTTGGAAAGATGGATCAGGGCAGGTGAAGTAACTGACTGATTCAGTTGAGGCAGTTTAGTTTAAAAAAAAAAAAATCTGAGACTCTTTAAGTCATAGTGCATGTAAATTACATTATACCTAGGGACCTTGTGCAAGGATATGGCGTAATATACACGGATGCAATACAATTAGAAAATCTTCAGAGTCTCTTTCAAAAGGAAGGCATTATCACAGGGTCAAGATGGTGTATGACTTAAGTGAATCTGTAATGTTACTATTTTGTATAAAAGAGCATACTTTCTGTAAGAATTTAAGTCGTGGTTGGCTAGCGTGCTGTTGCTCTTAAAAAAAAAAAAAAGAAAAGAAAAGAAAAAGTTAAGCTATCATTTCCCTCAAACTGTAAGGAAAATTTACAGAGACTTTGTTTAAGCACAGCCCAAAGACAGAATTACCAAAATCGACATTTAATATGCGTGTGGCTGGAACACTGTGCCAGATTAACGATATTTATCACTTAATAAGTTACTTATAATTTAAAAACCGAAACACATTCAATTGTCCCCTAACACTTGTGTCATGGGCAAACCTGTGCAGGTCAAGCGACATTCTTCTGTGTCATATTCCATCCATTAAGTGTTACAATGGTGAATAAGATACTTTCTTTGCCCTGGCTCTCAGCCTGCCTGAGACCTTGCTACAGGCCAGCATCCAGCAACAATCAACAGCCGCATGCAGGAAACAAAGCATGTACACGTTCCTCACATCCCCAAAGGAGAAGAATGTCTATCCACTGCCTCAGTGACCTTCAACACAAATGTCTCTGAAAAGACTTGTTTGTCATATGCATGGTCACACATTCATACATATGTGATTTTAATGGAATCACTGAGTTGGTTGTCAAAGTCTATGAAAGGTCTCCTAAGACTTGGCCAAGGCAACAACAACAATGTACCAATGACACACTCCAGCACAGAGAAATACTTTCTCCTCTGTTTAGTGAGAGCAAATAATAAATGTTTTTGTATTAAGTGATCAAACATTAAAAAAAGTAAAAAGAGAGAGAAAGAGAGAGAGAGGGAGACAGAAAGAGAGAGAGAGAGAGAGAGAGACAATGTGTCATTACATTGGTGTGCTGATCAGGTCATACTGTGCTCCCTCATTTTTACTGAGATAAAATGTTAAGGTATAATAAACGACAGAGCTTTACAAGCTCAGTGTTGATGAATTGGGGGGAAAAAAAAGGTAAAGATGTGAGAAGTGGTCCTCTGGGAGCCTGGAGGGAACTCACTTGACCGCAGTTGTGGGGACGCCAGACAGGAGTCCCACACAAACAAGCACGACTACACAAATTTCGACAGCGGCAAGGTGGCAAGGCGACAGCAGCAGCTGTGTGTGTGTGCTGGGAGACAAAGTGGACACAAAGCTACATTTGGCCATTTCAATGAGCACAACATGTCCTCAGAGCTGTCACACACATGCACACACACGCACACACACACACACACAGATGCACACACCCTAAACTGAGCCCATACTCACATCCTCCTCCTTGTACAATATCCCCCAGTGCCCCCATGGGTGCAGAGCAGTGGCCGGCCCTGGATCACAGGAGAGCTCAGCAGCTGGCAGACACTGGGGCCGGAGAGGGAGAGAGAGAGAGAGAGAGAGAGAGAGAGAGAGAGAACTGCATGGGCGGACGAGAGAGAGAGGAATAATACCCAGAGGAGTTGCTGTGGGTATTATTTTGCTCTCGTGTGCTCAGCTTGGCCAGACTGTCTCATGTATAGCCTGGAGCTGCTTAGGGCAGTGGGGATGTTGTCAAATGGGCCTCATGTTCTGTCGAGTATGAAAGACGAGGAAAAAAAAAAGCCACATCTGTGGTGGCCGCTTATCAATGAGACGTAAACAAGAGAGAGAGAGAGAGAGGGAGAGAGAGAGAGAGAGAGAGAGAGAGAGGGAGAGAGAGAGAGTGCAAAATAAACACAGCACTGAAAGCCTAGCATGCAGGGCATTTTAACACAGAAGTCAAATCCTTTGAAAGTATGGGACGCTTGTTTTTTTTTTTGTTTTTTTTTATTTATTCTTTCTTTATTTGTGAGTGTTTTTGTGAGTGCCAATGCTGCAAATTCTTATCCTAACACTACAATTTGTGTGTATTTCATTCATTTATCATTACTTGTCCAATTTTAACATAAGCTGTTACATTTTACCGGTAGGCCTGGCTCTCACTTTTACAACTAGCATACCACATTAGCAAGAAAAAGCCATGTTTGGTTAATTTTGCATGGTAGCCCAACAACATCAATTACACAATAACAATTGTATTTTCAAAAACAAGCTCTTCCAAAACATCCCCCCAAAAAAAAATCTTAGCAAGAGTTCACAAACATATACATACATAAACACTGACGCACCAGCTGTACCTCACGACAGCCATCAACATTTCTTTTTGTTTAATAAAGTCAACATTTCTTTTTTTGTTGTTGTTGTTGTATTTTTTATCCAGCCAAGATGGAAATAAATCTATTTTCATTTTAACATGCATGGAAGGTTCCTTTTCTTAAACAGTAGCATGTCTGCTTAATCATGTCAACCTGCCTCTCCTCTCCTCAGTGACATAAGATACACACTACACTGCACTGTGAGACTTAGCATAAACATACAGAATATGTCTGCACTCCAAATGGGCCTTGTAAAAATGACTAAACACACATTGTGCAGAGACCCATAAGCCATTATGGGAGTAAAACACGGGGAGTATCATGTCAGTATTATGTTTTGTCAAATCAGTGCTTGGCTATTAGTTCATTTCTTATATATTTGTCTCTTTTTCATCTCATACCATTGGTCAATCCTTCTGCTTTTCAGCATCTGTCACAATATTTGTTGTCTAGTAGCCGAAGCTATGTTTGTTACATTTAACTGGTTCTACTAACATCTGTGAATTCATCGTATTGCTGTGGTTTGAAGTGTCTGATTACGGTTAATTTTGTTTTATTGATCATTTAAGTTGTTTTTTATGATGTTCTTTCAAAACTGGATTGCATTCTTCGAAGGTAATGGTTTTGCTGTCTTGTTGTCTAGACTAAAATATTTCAGCAATGCTGATATTTCTCCTTCATGAGGCAGGTTTTAATTGTATCACTTCTGGACAGCAACATGTTTTGGTGTCAGTGTTCAGTGCTGCATTCAAATGTATTTTATTTTTAATCTCACCTACAATACTGACGAAAGAAGTCAACGGATTTTAATGGATTTTCTCGATACCCTGTTCCATTGTTTTACTTTGACATCAGATCAGTTCTGATACCAATGAGTGATATTGGTTCGCTGCTAATTCAAAGCTTTCTACTTCAACCATTCCACATCCAAATACATTTAAATGCATTACTGATTCAGGTTCAGTGGAGAGTGCCCTCAACTTTCCCACTGAAACTGCTCTAAGCCGTAAAACACTGATAGTATGTGACAGGTTAGCCACATTTGCAGCCAAAGGTGTTGGCAAATTATCAGTGGGATGTAGCTGAGGGTCTCACATGGACAAGCTAGACGTGCTAAATGCACTCAAATGGACTCGCTCTCAGACTAATGGTGAGACCACAAGCTCTGTTCCAGGCTTATACAGTGTAAAGAACAATCCTACTGCGCTATGATATGTCACCATAAGGGAAGAGAGATAGCGTCTTACGAGATGATGGGCCAGGCGTGTATAATGACATACAACATGCACCATGACAGCTTGATGAACCCCTTGGAAGCCAATAAGGGAACAATGGGACTAGCACTATAGTTACCCCCCCCCCCCCCCCGCCCTTACACTTACATTATTAGAACAATGTGGAGAGTGTTCTCCTTGGCTGGCCTGTGACTTTGGTCTGTCAGTATGTATGTCAGTGTGAAGGGGGGTGAGGAGAAAGGAGAAGAGAAGAACAAGGAAGAAGAAAGAGGAGAAAGGAGGAGAGGAGAGCAGTCTGGTTGGGGCTGGAGCACAAAAGGTGGGAGTGGTGCCACTTTTGTGGTGGTGAGATTGGGGCAGGAGGCCATGCAGAGAGTGAGGTGGAGGAGGTGCGATCCCGGCGGTGGTGGCAATGGGAGCAGCAGATCTCACTTATTAATGCTGCAGACAGGGGGGCTGCTGATGTAATTGATATCATTGTCAATATGGAAATCATGTAAGGGCTCACACATACAGCTGATTATATATATATATATATATATATATAGAGAGAGAGAGAGAGAGAGAGAGAGAGAGAGAGAGAGAGAGATGCGACCAATTTATGACCAATATCCAAACACACAAAAGCTATGACAAGTGACACATTTTCATTTGCGTAGGTCAATAAAAAAAATAAATAAAGAGCATGACGAAGAAACAGAAGGAACAGAAACAGAAGGGCAAGTAAATAACTGGTGCGAAACCAATGCTGTGTTCTTTACATCAGTAGATTGGGTGGTATGTTTCATCCTCAGAGAGGTGGAGACTTTACTGGTCTGTGGCAGCCATGGAGATGCCTCTATTGATGGGAACACTAGCTCCAGGGGGCTCCTCTAATCTTTCCAGGCCATCCAATTAGCGTTTGTCCGATTAAAAGCTGCCCCCCATGTTTTTTCGGGGAGTCGGCAGTCACCTGGGCCTGGCGGACAGCTGCGGATGATGAATTGTTCATTTGTTCTCGCCTCGCTGGGGAGGGCCCCCCAGGCCATTACACAGCCCAGCATATGCAGCGCAATTTTAAGCAGAGGCCAGAGAGAGCCCATCTCAGATTCAGATCAGAGCCAGCGCTCCTGATTTGATGTGCTCAGGGTCAGGCAGGGTCAGCTCTCAGGCCCTGCTCAGAGGAGAATGGTTTGGGAGCCCAGAGAGAGAGAGAGAGAGAGAGAGAGAGAGAGAGAGAGAGAGAGAGAGGGAGTCTGGGAAAGTCGGAGTTCTCTCCCTCTCCCACCCCTTACCACCACCTCCCTCCCTCTCCTCACGCTGCTGCTCCCTCTGACCAGACACACAACACAGAGAGATAAAGGCTGAAATTATGGAAGATTAAGATCATACCAAACTATATCACGAGCGCTCACTACGCAGACCAACATAGACAAACGAATTGTGAATGAGTTTTACCTTGATGTACTTGCTATGAATGTCATACAAGGATAAATACATGGGCCAATACTGGTAGTACAAAGCTTTGGGAGCACAAAATAGTATCTATGTGTTTGCTGTGAAATTGACTTTTGTTAACTTTGTACAAAAAAATAATAGCACTTATTAAAATCCAGGACTATTTACTCCAGTGGATAATTGGAGTAAAATCAAGGTTCAAGTTATCTAGCTCCATTTTCTGTCGAACAATGAGTGCTCTAATTTATAAAACCCAACCTTTCCACTTAGTAGTCAAATATTGATCTGGCCTATCCAACCCCCTCTCTGAATGCCCAAGGTCAAGTTCATTTGATCAGAGGCATCTTTTTCAGTTACTATGGAGAAAACACCTACACATTAGGGCACCTGCAAAATCTCTAAAATTCAAAATTTTAATTAGATGTGCTTTCTGACAGTGAAGTTTCAGGTGTAACGGTGAAAAAGACATCTAGATGTTGGATTGTATCCCAACTTGATCAACACTTTAAATGTAGAATTACGTAAGTCTGGCCTCCCTCCAACCTACTGTAATAGATTTTTTTTTTTATCTCTACAGCCGTTTTTACCATGTATTGTCTGAAAGAAAGCATGTGTCACAAGTTTCCTGTTTCTTTCTTTTTCTTTTTTTATTGCAACTGCAATGTCAAACCACCTAAACACATTAATAACTTAGACAATATTAATACCTGGACTGTTTTTAAATGTGATTTGTTTACACCATACCATTAGGCTTGAGTGAGCTGCTTTGCTCTTTAACTGTGTTGCTGCCAGGAGCCAGAATACTCGAGCAGGAACTGTGTGGGCACAGAGAGCAGCTTGATCACACTCTTTTGAAGCATCCGGAGAGAGAGAGAGAGAGAGAGAGAGAGAGAGACAGAGAGAGACACAGAGAGAGAGAGAGAGAGAGAGAGAGAGAGAGAGAGAGAGAGAGAGAAAGAATTATATTATTACAAGAATTAGTTCACGTATTATGATTAATATTAAAAAAAAAAAAAAAAAAAAAAAAAAAACATTTAGCCGTATAATCATCATAAAACACATAGTTTCCTTTCAGTACCATCATAGAATTATCAATTTTCTGTTCACTAAAATCTGCTAATCAATCAGACAGGTACTCATGTAAGCAAATGCAAGAAAATGTTTTTAATTTTCTGTGTTTTTGCAAAATGAAAAAAGGCAAAAACACAAGGCTTGCAAAAGGGGGAAAAAAGAAAGAAAGCAAAGAATTTGTTTCATACACAAGACACAAAGGATTACAGTATGTTCTTGTTTTCATTTGTGTGTGGCAAAAAATAATTACGGTGTAACAGACTTACTCATGCACCTCATTTATCTACGTTTATGTCCAAGGCTTGAGTAGGAGGGAATTTAAGTAGCCAGCTGCTAAATAACCCTCTTAGTAATTAGTATCTTTCTTAGTTATATGTGGATATCCTTCAGGACACTTCAAGGAGAAAGGGTTATTTTTTTTTCTTTCTTTCCTTCTTGTTGCCTCGAGCCGGCCCCTGAATCCTTTTGCTTACTTGTAAACTTTCAGAATGTGCATTGTGTCGTGTTTGCATGGCACCGAGCGATACAAGCATCTTAAAACCCGAAAATACATTGTGTCATCCATGAAAAAATGTTGCACAAGAACAAAAAAAAAAAAAATCCAAACACAATCTGAAACACTAAGAGTCAATGTCACACCTCTCTAATGAACAGGAAGGTGTGCTCGGTTGTTCACGAAAGCATGAGAAAAAAGAACCAAATGTGAGAAGAGTGAAATTTCCATGCTTGAGCTGCTGGAACAGTTGTCAAGAGGTTAAGGTGAAGGCCAATCTATCTAGTGTGGAGCATGGATTAAAGTCTTTGAGATATGGATCTTGGGGCTCTCTGCCTCTGAGTACGGAGCTTAAGTATCATATCCGTGGACAGACAGATCAATACCCTCTCTTTCTTTTCCTACATCTTCAAGGAGATTTTGGCAGTGCTTTCATGGGGTCCTCCTCCATGCCCTAATGACATGGTGGGAGCAAGATCGTTTAGACTCAGATTCGATCCTATCATTCTTGATGGACTGCTGTAGAAGTCCTCTGCGCTCAAGTTATCTTAGCAAGAACACACAAACACGTGCAGGACAATGACTGGTTTAACGGCGGAGAAACAGAATGCCCGCTCACGTACTGCTATAGGATTTTCAGTTGGGTGATCTGAATGTTCGTTTTATTTCAACTTGGTAGAAAGAAAGAGTAAATTAAAAAAAATGGAAAAGCATTCACCGTAAAGGCTATTTGCGTGCGTATAGATTTACCTTACAAATTATTCGCTTCTGAAGACTTGACTATAAATGGAGCAAAAGATGGAGTTTGAAGTCTATCTACCCTGAAATCCACTTCCACATGTCGTTCAAACGGTAATGGTCATCTTCAGCGACCTTTGGTAATGCCATAGGCCTTTTGATCATAGATCGACACAGAACATGAATGAAAACGATCGATTGACCCTAATGTAGAAACAGAGGTGCATGCCCAAGAAACAATAGAGTTCGTGACACTGGCGGGATCTCTCTCACACTGGCGATATTACTAAGTCCCATGTGTCTGTGAATATTACCTCAAGGCCACAATGTGTTTCCACTACCACAGTTGCTTCTGCAGTGATAACAAAAACAATCATGATGTGAGGAGGAAAAAGGATGAAGCTTTTTATTTATGTCTTTCGCGCCCAGTTTTGGAGAACCTTTGCGAAAAAATAAAAAAGAAAGGAAAAAAATTCCAAAGCCGATAATGAGAACCAATGAGAAAAACACTCAACATGCAACAAATTGGCAACAGTCTCAATGCTTTTCAAAAGAAAGGCGTGAGAATTTGAACCACACTGTTAGAAAGTCACTACTGGGTTTTGAGTTAGTTTTGTATCATATGAAGCGAAAATACGTGCTGTTGACCTCGGTGCATCACACTAATCAGTGTTTGTGCTGTTCATTGGTCACTAAATGCATGTTTTTTAATCATTATTTTCAACAGAAAAATGGACTCCTTTGGAATTCCCACAAAGAGGCTTCTATTGCACAGAGCTATGGATGACAGTTCAAATTCAATTTTATGTATGGTCGTCAGAGATGCTCTCTGGCAGGATCTGCCAGAGACACAAGGATGAGAGAGATTAGCTTGATAATATATGGATTTACATTCTTTGTTTTACACTGACCTAACTGAAACCAAATGGCCTCTTTGGCCAGAGGAGCAAGACTCATTAAATATCTTGGCCACCTCTGCTTATGCTCTTTAAAAGCAATTTTAAGGTTCCTAATTAATCAACACCAAGAGTATGATGTCACTTGCGATGCATTCTGGCCAAACCAAATCAGAGCTTACAACAGCTGCTTTAAATAGACACAATTAGAGATGGGTCTCTTTGCCATGTAGTATCACAATGCTTTCATTAGTTTGTCATTTTGAATTTCCAGAAAAAGCCGCCAAGAGATTATTGCTGACACATTCCTGTAAACTGTAAAAGATGCAATGGCCTTCTTTACTGCTCTGCCAGTCGCATCCTGGCAAGTCCGACATGCGCCTAGTGCCAGGAATGAAATCTGGCTGTCCCACTGTCTGAGCTGGAGCTCCAGCTAAAAACTCAAAACAAAAAGAGACAACCCAGACACGGGAGGGAAAAGCTTGATGCTTATCCCTTCAAAAGTACAACTGAACTTAGAAAAAAAAAAAAATGAAGAAACACACTGATTTAAGTCCACATCATTCAACTGGGAGCCAGTTATATTTTTAAGAGTTTGAGGAAATGTAAAAGAGTAAGAAGGCTGTGTCTTCTGCATGTCAGTACACATCCCAATATGATCAGATTACTGAGACTAATAGTTGATGATGCTCAAGCTGAGAAACAGATATATACACATACACACACTCACACACAGACACATATATATGTGTGTGTGTGTGTGTATATAACCTATATATATATATATATATATATATATATATATATAGCCTTACAGGTGAAGAAAATTAATATTTTTTCTTTTTTCCTACTGTGGGATGCCATGCCAGCACAGAATAATTTTATTTAAGAGAGCGCTGGAGAAAATGTGAAGTAAAAGAATATTTCCCGGTTTAGAACAGACGGATACATTAATAAGTCTGAGAGGTAGGTTTACAAAAAAGGACTTAATGAAGGTTGGAGCACTGCTCCAGAGAAAAAAGAAAAAAAACCTCTTTAAGAAAAGGGACACACAGCTAGGAGCCATTTTAAAAAGGACCATATTCTCTTTAAAACCCATTGAGTACTGGTACTAATAAAAATGAAAGCATTACACTGAGCCATAATTATGCTTTCATATAAGGAGACCTAGTTCTGTGATGTGGTATTTTAATATGAAAAACAAAGCAGAAAATTACAACAATTGCTTTAGTGCGTACAGTTGGTCATTTGGTTTTAAATCAAGACAGCTTTTATAACCTCTTCTGAGGTATAAGTGAGCTGCTGGAGTTATGATTATACAAGTGGAGCCATTTCTGTTAGCTACCTTATGGCCCTCAAATCCAGAAGAACCCTGAGTTTCAAAAACCCCTATCACTATTTTCAAGGAGAACGCTGGCTATAGAACAACAAAGTTAGGTTCCATATGTTCACTGCTGCTGCTGCTGCAGCTGCCAATACTACTACTACTACTACTACTAATATTCCTGATAGTCGTTCTTTTGTTCTGCCTGTTATCTCTTTCTTCCTTCTTTACTTCTATAGCAATTTATCCAAATCTAATAGCTGAATCTACTTTTCAGAAATGGCTAAGGGAGTAAAAAATTAGGTTAAAGAACACAAAAAAAACCTCCAGTAATGTGATTTGTTTGTGTTGTAAATCATGACAAATTTGAGGTCTATTCCAATGAGAAGGCAAAACACATGCTCAAATGTCTTTGAAGGAACAGTTCCAGGCTCTGATCTGTGTATCGCCCATTTTCGTGACTTGCTGATTAAGGACTAGACAGTGAAAGTTATTTGACACAGTTTGAAACCACATATTTCAGCAAGGGGTGAAAACAAGTACTTCATTCCCAGAACTGCAGAAGACTGCCACTGCAATACTGGCTGTGGACCCTGTTCTCTCTCTGTCTCTTTCTGTCTTCTGAATTAGAACCGACATCTCTCCAGTTCCATATTGCTCTGAATGCAAGCATAATAGAAGGATTGAAAACTGATCAGTTTCTCATAAAAGATGGAGTTACATATTATTTCCCCCACCTGTATCACGTCTTCTGCCTTTCAGCAACACGTTAGTTTTCTCTTAGCTTTGCCTGTTCTAGATGATGCATAGTCTCCGAGTCGCATTACGGATAACTGAAGTATGACTCAACTGTTGTGAAGTAAGACCTGCATAAGACATATGTTACTGTGAGGAGAAACGATACAATTGTGAGTACACATATTTGACTGAAAAGACCCACTCTACTGAAAGTGATCCCACACAATTTGTGGTCGCCAGTCGGCAATGACTCTGTGGTGAAACCATTTTGTTACATTTTGAGAACTTTGTGTTTTAAATAAACATGTCTGCAGTAAATGTCACTTGCTTCTTAGAAGAAGAAGAAGAAGAAGAAGAAGAAGAGGAACAAGAGGAAGAAGAAGAAGAAGAAGGAGAAGAAGAAGAAGAAGAAGAAGAAGAAGAAGAAGAAGAAGAAGAAGAAGAAGAAAGAACATTTGAATGAATTCTGAAAAATTAAGTAAAACAAAAAGAAAAGAAAACAAAATTTATGAGTTTGAATTTCCAACTTAAACTTATGTGCAAACGGACCTCAAATGCTAAACTGTATCTCTCTTTGCCATCTTTCTGCTTTTTAACACCCACTGAAGGTCTGGCAAATTTGCGTCTCTCTCTGTAAATGTCTTTTTCACCCCCAACTCTCTCTTTCTCTGTTCATCTTTCACCACCCCCTTTCTCTGTGGGCCACTTGTAATGCATTGCCCAGATATCTACAAAGTTAGGCCCAGTCAGGTATGCGTAGGATTGGTAATAGCTGAATTTTCATATCATTTAAATCAAAAGGCCAAACCAACCCCCACCCACATTACCTCCTTCTACATTCTCCCCTAAAAAGGTTTATTTCTCTTCAACAGAAAGTTGAGTGAGAAACAGAAACAATCTTATTCAGACTACTGTAGAGCTTCTTTTTTGACCCAGACGTGTGACACGCTTTCCGGCCTGTTACATCTGCAATAATGTCATGCTCTATTCGAGGTCTGGTACAATGAGGATGGAAACTGTGTATGAAACCCAGTGGCTAGCTGTTGTTCATATCTGCAAAAAAGTTTTTAGACGATCATAAAAAAATTAACATTCAGTTTTTCACTCAGGGGACTTTTGGAGAACCGTTCTTTTTAGAATGACCTTTAACACAGGTTTAGATTGTTATAAAATTGTCATTGTCATTTTGTCATTGTCATTAAAGAGTAGAAAAGGAATGGAAGCAAAAACGCAACTGATACACAACTGATATTGCAGTCACAAGAGGAGAAAAATATATACACTTATAGACAGACAAGGGGTTTGAGTAATCAGAGAAAACATATATAACAACAATCCTTTCCTCAGTTTGTTCCATTATTTACATGTTACTTTTCTCCACATGAAAACTGATATCATCTTCAAAATCACAATGAGTCGTAAAATACTCCTGGTAATGACTTAAACATTTTCAAGGAGAATTAGAGGAATTAGACATTACAGACAGTTTAAGATCAAGCCCTTCCCCCATTCAAGAGGCTAAGTGTTCAGTGCAATCACGTGCCACTGTGTTACCCTATATGTGCTTCAAAGAAGAAAAATGAGTCTAATTTCTTATCAGAAATTAAGTAGAATATAATAACTTAATTAACTGCCGTAGAGCACAATCAATTTGGGAACATGCCGCCGACTGATATTACATAATAGGGCTCCCTTACAGAGAAGGATTTCAATTTCATTCTAAGTCTACTGTACGCAGACCCCTGGTGGCAAAGAAAACTGCGCAACTTTTAGCAAGTTCGGAAAATGCCAGGGCAACGAAAGTGAGTAGACAGCAGTGTGGTCGACAGATATACAAACTGCAGGCATTGTTATTTGATTTAAGCAAACTGCAAACTGTAAACATTCAGACGCCAGTGAAATTGTAGCCTCGTGAGAGGATTAGCTCTGGATCGCCCCTTTTCTCAAGACACCACATTTAAAAAAATGTATTAAAGACAGAGGAGGAGAGAGTAGGAGAGAGGAGGAGGACAGAAAAAAAAATGGACAGTCACCCCCTTGTCCAATACAGGACCTAGTTTAGCATGGGAAAAAAGAGGTCAGTGGTATGACAGCAGCGCAGTGGCGTATGGCACCCATTATCTCCCTGATTAAAAGCACAACTCTTTCCTCTGTTAGGACGCCCATTCCCCCCACCCCACTGCACAGACACCGTGCCTAACCCCATCGACCTCCTCCAAGCCACAAACCACAGACATTTCTCAAGCCTCTGTGTCCTATTTATTCATCTGTGAGCTCATAACTAGTGTGGTCACAGCAGTTTGCATATGAAGGGAAAATAAAGAAAAGTCACTAACAGCAGATGAAGGAGCACATATTTGCTCAAAATCCTGAAAAATTGCATGAGGGTTGAAAAAAAAAAAAAAAACAGTTTGATGGACTGATGGGTGTTACGAGACTTCCATCACCAGTACTGGGAGTACAATTAAAAATAGTTTGAGCAGAAGGCGGTGGGTGTTCGCTGTGTCTGTAAGAAATCAGTGAAATCAGTCTACGGTCTCTCTCTCTCTCTCTCTCTCTCTCTCTCTCTCTCTCTCTCTCTCTCTCTCTCTCTCCCTATCTTCTCACTCAAGAGGGCTTTTTTTTTTTGCTTTCAAACCATTTCGCACTTTTTTTTCCCTATTTTGTGCTTGAGATGCTCATCTTGCACATTCAGCAGTGTTGTAATCTTTGGAGAGGGACAATAAATGTGTGTGTGTGTGTGTGTGTGTGTGTGTGTGCGCATGCGTGTGCATGCATGCATGCGTGCGTGTGCGTGCATGCATGCGTGTGTGTCTGTGTGTATGTGTGTACGTGTGCGCGTGCATGTGCGTGTGTGTGTGTGTGCATGCGTGTGTGTTAGGGGGGTTGGATTCTTGCTACAGACTCCCGCTTCTTTGCCAAAAGAACAGTTGCACAACATATATTTTGTTTGTTTTGATTTTTCTACTCCTTCTCTCATCATCCAGCACAGAATCACCCAGGAGAATGACAGCATAAAGTCATACAGGAGAATATATGTGTCGGCACTGATACAATTATGTCTAAATATGGATAACTATGCCAGCACATAGGCTGTTCTGTACATGAAGTATGTTAAACAGTATTGAGAAAATTACCAGATAAAGAGTAACTGGCATGCAAACCAATACCTACACACTTACTTTAAATGAGCCACTCTTCTAAATGCAATATCTAAGTACACATGATGATCTGTGAAGCTCTTTTGGCACACGTGCTATTTATTTGTAGAACAAGAACTCAGCATTTACTTTCCATTTTAATGAACTCATTTGACAAGCTCAGGTTCTTAATTAAGAGGTTGAGAGAGATGAGCTTAAAACTACATAAAAAACATATACCTCTTACAACTTCACTTATAGCATCATGTCACTCACACTCGCATTTCAACGCCATACTTTACAACTAAGAAAGATGCTTTGAACCCAGCGCATCCTGGAGTTTGTATTGCATTGAGAACTAAGGGAAGAATCAGAAAAACTGTTTTATTTCTGAAAAAAAAAACGTGGAACAAAGAGTACGATGCAGTTCCGACTACTTGTGTTGATATTGCTGAAAAATAAAAAAAGAAAAAAAAAAAGAACAGAACTATATAACTGTTCAGTTTTTACAATCTCAGTAATTTTAGTTCACGTCAAGTGATCTTAGGTGTTTATCAACAAGCCACACATGTAATATAAAGCCTGTTTTTTCCCAGTGAGGAGATCAGTTCACACCTTTGTAACCTACTCTCCAAAGCAGGAAATCCCCTCAGAGTAGGTGTACATGAGCAAGCTGTGTACGGACATTCTCCCACTTGAACATGTGCTATTTCTATTTCTGCTGGACGATATGTCTCCTGCTTTTAAGATGATGTTAAAGGGCAAAAAATGAATAAAAGACTGGGGAATCAATGTAGACCCTTTGACTATGATTTTGGATAGACCACGAAGCAGTCAAAATACTCAGGAAAAAGTCATGGCTGTCCTTCATAATTTTGAGATCTTGACAATATCTTGAAATTGTTGTTTAATTAACTTTTACTAAACATAAAATGTGTGAAGTCTAAGCTGACCAGATTAATGGAGCTTTGATAATGGTTGAAGCATAATGTGCTTTCAGAAATGTATATCAGCCATACTACATGGTGGTATTGGGATGTTCTGGTGATTTTCCAAACTCTGATGTTAAACCTATAGCAGGTTTGGCCCAAACTCCTAATCCAGAGTGGGGAGAACTAAGGAACTTATTTGCTTAATGTGCCTTAAATTCAAATGTCCAGGACTGAGGAATGGAACACCACTGAATATTGGTCTGTTATATTTCCTTGAAATAATAAGCTAACCCAAGCTAACCCATTTTTCTCCAAATTTCTTTGAGATCCAGCCAAACATCTGATTCTAATTTATCACAAATGACAGATTTATTCTTCAGAGTGTCATTCACTTGTAAAAATTCTGTACTCTTACTTATGAAAGGAAAAATGTTCAACTTAGAGCGAAAATGTTGAACAGAAAGTAAATATGTCATCAAGAATATCATTTTTACCCCCTTTATGTTGAAAGCCATTCAAATATGAGGAATAAAGCACTGGTAAGAGTCATGTAACATGTAACAGAAATGACGTGAAGAATTCGTTCTTTCTGTAATATTAGCATTCTTCATCTTCAAAACGGCCTAATCTTGGAGGTCATAACTCGTGTTTCTATTATGCACCTCGGCATGTTACTAATTCTGCGTTTGATGGTCAATTGCGTCGCGCCTGAGGAGATGGTTTGAGCCCCTCCGTCCTTGGACTTTCTTCTCCGGAGCTGATGCTTGGTGGCATAGGTCAGAGTTCTTCTTTCGAAACAAAAGAAAACGTTTGCCCACTGGGATGGTATTTAGCTTTTTGACTGAAGTGGTGAAGTCAAGCAGGTGATATTAGAATAACAAAGGCTCGAGATGTCTGATTTGAGATGGACGAGGTTCACGGGTTCATAAAAGCGAAATCCACTGATACGGCAAGGAGATTAGAAAAGTCAAAAGTGATCATGTGTAATTGGTTATCTCACCTCAAGCACCTCTGAGGGAATTATCCCCCGTAAGCCTCCTTATATTCTTAAGTGGACTGCCACTGGAGAGCTTGAAACTTTGCTGGCTTTGAAACAGTAGTTTAAAAAAAAAAAAAAAGGAAAGAGAAAAAAAAAAAAGAAAAAGCTCTGGCATACCTGCTCATAGACTGATGAAAGAGGAGGCATGGAGACAGCTCGATCCATTCAGGTGGATTAATTTTAGCATTCTGTTTCCATTCGCTCTGCGGCTGAACATAATGGTAGAAAAACACAAGCTTGAGCTATATCATTATCCAAAACTTTTTTTTTTTTTTTTCCATAAATGATGTACTTGGCAAAAAAAATACTCAGTAAGAATGGAAGCCCATTACTGTAGATCATCAGTTTTTAATTTTTATGTTTATTTTGACCATTAGTTTTTCAAATTCTTTTCTTATTGAATTGTTAATTTACAGGCTCACAGATACACAAAGAGAACAAACTGAATTATGGTATCAGAGTGACTTAATGAAATGAGTGTTGTGTGCCTAATTTAATCAATATTAGAATATCTGCCAATTAGCGCCATTATTTTACTGGCATGTGAAAATCAAGACCCTGCTAATTTATCAGTACTTCATCTTTCTTACTGGTAGCATTACAAATGTGATAACAATGGTTAATTTTTGATTTTCTCGTTTTAAATTATAGAGGAAGGGTAGATTATAATTAAGCTCCATTGGAAGTGTTGATGAGGTTTAACAAACAAAATTAATTAAAAGTTTTGTAAAGATTAGAATCATGACATTTTGAGTATTTAATCAAAATGCATTTCTGCTATTAATTAAAACCTCATTAGCATACATATATATGTTAATTTGGGGAAATAATTTCAATCACATCAACAGATTTATCATCCCGTTGACGGAGAGATGCGTGGACAGCTACAAAAGTGTGTGTTACCTGATACCTGTATAAATATGTGGAAAAATATCATTCAGCTGTGATACTAAAGATGCATTTTATCATGCTCTAATCCATACCCTTCAGTGTGCTTTATCACAGACTGTAATACTAAAAACATTCAATTTTCACAAGTTTCTAGCTTTTAAACTTATCAGTCAATCCTCTTAACTGAGTGTATTGAACATACATATACTGAATGAGTTTGAACAGAATGTTCTTAACTTAATAAGGATTATTATTTTAGCAATCCCTCCAGCAGAATGTAGATGTTCTGCAACATTCAAGCGCCTTAAAAACCCAGAGAGAGAGAGAAAGAAAGAAAGAAAGAGAGAGAGAGAGAGAGAGAGAGAGAGAGAGAGAGAGAGAGAGAGTTATATCGTGCGTTACTTCATTGTCTTTTTTTGGCATGGAAGATGGGGAAACACTGAAATCAATTAAACTCACGGGGACCTGGGGTATGTGAGGCCTTTTAGTAACAGGTTAATTAGAAGTTATTGTATGTGGAAGGCCAAATGAATATTGCTTAATATCTCCACTTTCCTTTGCCTTAATAGCTATTTTGAAAGCAATATGATGTATTACCTCAGGCGCCCTCAGGGGAATTTGGGAATTCTTGTTCTGAATCCACTTAAACTCTGTGAATTTCAGCTGAAAGTCATTTTTATTTAATTTTGCTTCATATTCGACATCATTAAACATGCCTTTTTTTCTTTTTTTTTTTAAGTATTTAACTTTTGAAAACAGCAAACTAACATTGTGGGAATATGTTCTAGTGGGTTTGTCATCAACTCACCAATATAAGAAATGTTAGCTAGGCCACTACTCACTAACCTCACAGGATTAGCTTCATTGCACATTTCCACACTGAAAACTCTTACCTTTGTACTGTGATAGTACAATTTAACTGATACCTCTGATTACTTGATTCATAACATTTAGAAGGGACTTCCCATTTCAGTGTAAAAGCAAAAACACTGGTATTCACTATTCTACTGCCTTGCTTTATTTGATGATTAGAGCTTTGAGGGACTGATGACAAAAAAGAAAGGATGTCTTGCTTCTTGCCATTGGACTGCTCAGCGAGAGAGACAGAGAGAGGGAGAGAGAGGGAGAGGGAGAGAGAGAGAGAGAGAGAGAGAGAAAGTAAGCTAGCTACAGCATCTAGCGATCAGTGGAGGGTGAAGAGGACGAGAGGGGTCCCTGATGGCCCAAGGATATTTTAATGTAATTGAATGAGTAACCCCAAGAAGAGCTGCGTCATTCCACTATGTCTTTTGGTGTGCTTCCTGACGAACTGGATCTTAATTGGAGGAGGAATCATGTCCTCAGTGAGATCCTAGTACCATTTTGCGAATGAGCTATTACCTAATGAAATCTGAAGAATAGCTGGCACTACTGTGAGAGAGTTGGAGTTGCACTCTGTCAGCCTGGTCTAGCTCCCAGTGCCCATTTCATCACAGCAACCCCCAGTCAGTGCTTCAACTACAGCACATACACATATCCCTAATTCTGAACAACTCTCAGCTACAACAGAAATGTCATTCACTTATCAATACATGGTGTTTAGGGTTTTGTCAGCATGTGTTTAGCCAATAGCATTTTGTTACCTGTGTGTTCAAGATATGAATTTCTACCCTCTGTTTCTCAGATTCAGTATTTATTCTGCTATCGTTTAGGAAGAAAATTATTTAGACATTTCTATGAGAGCCTTTTAGGCCATTGTTATACTGTAAGTATAAAACCTTATCTGTTTTTAAATGCAGAGCATGTGTAAGATAATTTGTTTTACACGGTTGTAATGGGTCTGTTATGGTATTGGGACTGCTCTACAGCAGGTAGAGCAGCTTTTACAGCAACTTTAACCAATGCTCTTTAAATCCAGACCTCTTTTTTCCTCTCAAACCCCACGACATTAAGACATTTGCATACACACACACAAACACACACACAAACACACACACACACACACACACACAAGCACGCATGCATGCACGCACACATATGCATACAAATATATGCATGCATGCAAGCAACTATGCACACACACATATACACACTTGGAAGCACACACACGCACACACACACACATACGCACACACACACACGCGTGCACAAACACAAGATAAATAAGACAGGAATAACTGAAAGGGAATGAAATGAAAGAATAAAAGTTTGTCCACTTTGCCAATGTCATCATACTGCCCTCTTTTGTCAGTATAAGTCTGAGGGAAGAGCGAGGGCCTTTTGCTGTCTCTCTGTTTTATGACGGGAGTGTTTTATTTAAACTACTATTTAATGCTTGAATGGATGAATTCTTGTGTTTACACCAACATGGGATTGTCTCAGCTTATGCTATACTGTTTATTTATTTATTTATTTCCGTGTCAGTAGGGAAGCGTGCCGGAGGAAACCGCATGAGAGAACGGTGAGGGGGAGGGAAACAGATACAGAATGATGGAAGCAGATAATGCCACATATCTAATGACAGGATTTAAAAAGTAAAAAGCAAAAAAGTGTTTTACAACTCAATTTTTTCTATCAATAAATGAACAATCCAAACGATTCCTTAAATTATACATTACTATGTATTTTTTTTTTTCTGGCATAATTATCATTCCTGCAGTCTCTAAGCATAATGACATGGCCTTATCATATTTGTATATATTAACGACCTTTTTGGGGATTAATTGATTCATAAGTCATTTAAATTTTGTCGGTTAGACTGTGATCGTTAGAGTGAACATGTTATGTACAGTTAACTGCTGTATATGCTCCTTTTTGTTACTAGTGATTGGCATGATATCAGGGTAACAAGATATCAAGGTCTATACATTTTACTGTTAAACTGGATGATGTGTTAATAATTCAATATTCTAAACAAACCTTTTTGACAAATTGAAATGAATTCCTTAAATTTTTACCAACATCTGTCAAACAGCCACAATAACAGCACGTTGACAAATACAAATCACACTGGCTTTTTTTAAATATCTAATTTTATTTCATCATAATTGTGATACTAAACATCACATGTGTTTATGGAATGCTGACCTCAGCTAAAGCTGGAGCTTAACTGAGATTTTAGGTAGATATATGTATGGGATAATGTAACAATCTTCATTATATTTTTGTTGGTGGGCCTTGTTTGGTTAAAAAAAAAAAGAAAAAGTCATTATAAGTCACCTCAGTACACAAGTGTCTAGGAGTGAATGGGAAATATGGTCGTATGATGTAGGGAGAAGGACCCCCCCTGTGGCTGACAACAGAACATAATTTGAGGGAGTGTAACATTAGATAGTACATACAATACATCTTGAACATCCAGTCTAGGAGTAGAAATTGAATGTATCCTAGATTTCTTTTTATTTTTTACTGAACTTTGTTTTTCTTTTTATAAATATTTATCATTTGCTTAATTAGAGGGGAAAAGGAACATGACAGATAATCACTGGCCCCACACATAATCATCACAGATATCTCTCAGTTGATCGCACTGCACACCAACATTTTATAATCCCAGACCAGGAGTTACGTATACTTCACATCTGATGCATCTAATTTTTTGACCATTTGTCAGTATTAACCTGCAGGCTCAGGGAGGTCATTTACAGATGCTCCTTTTGTTCCTTTCTAACACAGTCAGGAAAAATGATAGCATAGCTTTGAAAGTTATTACAAGCCTGTTGATGGATTGTGCCAAAATATTAACAAATGTTCGATACATGAAAATGGGTTAAAGTCAACTGAATATTGACAATGTTAATAAACACATTGTCCAAAGTCTGCATAATCACATGCTCTTCTACCACTGGCATGTGTCATTCATTTGCCACTAAAATGGTTTATATGAGTGATCAGTAACTGAAAGACTTCTAAGAACAGGGTGACAAAGTGAAAGTAGGGATTAGCCATGATCAAGTTAGTATTCTGAGAAGTGTAAGACTAAATTTTGTTTGCTTTCCTTTATGTCACTGTCCTGTGTCTGCATTTATCACCTTACAGTACGACTGGGCTTCTATCATATTTGATATAAGAATCATACGGTAGAGTGTGTTTTAAATATCTTGTATAGACTGTCGCAGACACATGGAAACTCATTGTAAAGTATGGCCTTTGGTGTTTGGCACAGACAGAATGGAAAAGACTTTGACCCTTAATCACCTCTAGTCCCTTTAAATTTCACTATGAATTGCAGGTTCGTGTCATGTCACAATCTTCTTACTGGACATTCGTACCCATCTGTGTCCGGTGCAGTCATAATGCCATCAAATATTTCAATCATTGCTGCCTTATCCACTTACAAATAAATATCTACCACTTCTAGTCTATTGGATTTAAAATATAATATTAAATTGATTGAGTATGTCTATGTAAGACTGATTCTGGACCAGAATTTCTACGCTGACCCTCTGATCTGACCAGAAACATTAGCAAGGGTTTCAGATAAATGTGTCCTAATATGACCGTTGTATTTATAACAATCTGTTGATTGATCGGCAGATGTGATATAAGAAGTTAAAACCATCAAACAGCTACAAAATATGAGAGCTGAATTCTTTAGAGGAAATGTTCTAACCTTTCTGAAATCAAATTCACGAGAGCCTTGTGCACCAAGCTATTGACAACTGAGAACTCTCTGAAGAGACAAACCATGACACAGACTTCACAAGGTATTTACCAATGACCTACTGTCACAGCGACCCAATGTCACTACACTTCGAGAGGAGTCATGGTCTTTTATTGACAGCACGTCTCACGGTCTCTCGGTCTCTCCTGCTGCGGTTGACTAATGACAGCAGGTTGTTTGGCCCGAACAGCTTTTCAGGGTGTCCCTTGACTCGCCCTGAGCGTGTCCATCTAACTCAGTGCACAGATCTGAGTGATAGTTAGCCTGTACATAAAATACAGCCACCACTTCCCTGTGATAGCACAAGTTTCTCTGCTGAGCTTCTCAGTTGTGCCCAACACACTCTTGACAACAATACACTCTGCAGACAAAAGGGACTCGTCCTTCACTGTCAAGATAACGTACAAGTCCTTTTGTATAGCCATGGGCTATTGTACATGTACTGTGGAATCCCTAGTGTTTATGGTCTCTCATCATCACAAAGGAAAGAGGAAAATGTGACAGAACTGCATGGTATACTTGTCTTAACATACTGTATTCTGACAGAAAATTACTGATCTTTTAAACAATAGAGAGCCCTTCAAAACTATTGTAATGGCCTTAATCAAAGTCATTGCCTCTGCAGTACACGGGAGAAATTTCAGAGTGACAGCCATCAGTCAAGCAAGCATATTCCAAAGTGATTCCCAGCACAAAAAAAAAAGTTGCAAAATAAAATAGAAAAAAAAAGCCATAGTTTTGGTGGGTGGGTGGGTGGGTGGATGGGGGGGGGGGGGATGGTTCTTTTTCTTTTTCTTGCTTTCTGTCTCGCTAACTTTCTCTCTCTCCCTCTCCCTTTTCCTTTCTTTTTCTTCTTCTTTTTAATATGTGTATATGTGGATTGGGCCTTGAGACTTCAGGATGACATAAAAAAAGGTTCAGCTATGACAGAAAGAAAGCAGGCCAACATGAGAAGATAACAACTTAAAAAAAAAAAAAAAAAAATTATATATATATATATATATATATATATATATATATATATATATATATATGTATGTATGCTGGGCTGCACAGTGCAAAACCACACAAACTTGTCCTTATCTTAACGGCACCAACAGGTATGTGCCTGTGGTTGAAACCCTCCCGTCCTTTCCAGTAAAGAGGGCCTCTTACGTTTAGGGTAAAGTTTTATTTTCGCGCTCTTATTCATTTGTGCTGAAAAACAACCAGAATGTGGTGACATTTGTGGTTGGTTTATGTAACAGTATTTTCACCTGATATCTAGCACGCTGACCTTTTGTTACCCGCCATTACAGCAGGAAATGTTTTGATAGGGGTCCCTCTGATGTGTACATGATCAGAGACCATTAAGCTGCCTGCATAAATGCAGATTTTGAAAATGTGAAAATATCAGGCAATTTTAATAGAGTCTCTTTTTTTTTCACCTAATATTTGTTTATCTCGTATCTCTGAACTAGTAAGAGTGTGTGAGACAGAGAGCAGGGCAGCGAGAGAGGGAGAGAGAGAGAGAGAGAGAGAGAGAGGAATAAACAAGTACTTATATGGTGAAACTAATCTTCATATTCTTAAAGTACATGATAATGATCTATCACCCTAAATATCACGAGGCGAGAAAGCATTTCCTCCTTTGCTCAGTGGTTAAAATGACATGGTGATCCGAAACACGGTTGCAACGTTGTATCGCCCACTTGACATCATAGATTGTGGTTACCGTTATATGTGTCACTGATTTTGTAGTATTGTACAAAGGTTTTTTTTTTGTTGTTTTTTTCCTTTTTTCTTTTTTTCCGCAGCAATTCTGAACCTGACGTAGTGTCACCTATTAAATAGAACAGAATCTTCATTTGAAACAGGGCTGTTCTTTGGAATAGGAAAATAACTTCATGAGACCATAAACATCTCAGAAACAGACTAATAAGGTGTGGCCATCTCCAATTTTTTTTTTCTTATTATATGTTGTGCAACAATAAGATGATTTAAGAATTAGGTGACATTCAACATTCTGTATTGAATGCCATTCAACAATTTGCTTGAGTTGATACATTGATACATTTTTTTTTTTTTTAAATAACTCAAATACCCCCTGATGAAACAGATCAGGCCGTTAGCCTTAAGCTGATAAGAGATGATAAGAGTGAAAGCTTACCTCTGCTGTTAGAACAATAATTTTCATTTCTGACAGAAATATTTTTCTTTCTTTCTTTCTTTCTTTCTTTCTTACTGCTGGAGAGCTGCACTAGGTTTAGAAAACCAAAAAAAAAAAAAATCTCTGTTTTCTATTTTCTTTACACCGTCTTCCACACCTGCTCAAAGACAGGATGTCGTTTTTGCTTTTCACTTGTATTTGCACAAAGCCGGGTGACACAGATAGTGTACAACAGATCAAATCATCTGATGATATATCGAATGTGTCATATTTTCCCCTGTTTTTACTATGACTGTACATGATCATTTTTTTCTTACTCTTTCATTATGTTGTTGGATTATGAAAAGTGTCTTTTTCTTACATTTGTATTATTGGAGAAAATTAAGGATTTAGACTGATTTCCAAAAAGTCCACAGCCATAGGTACAAAGCTGTAAAGCACTTGTGTGTTTAGAACTCAGCATTTGGCTGAGTGTCATTTGTATACTTTGTTGTTTCCCAGCAATTCATACAAATAAGCAAGTAAAATAACTACCACTTCCTAATGTAGTAGTTTACCAATTATCAGAACAATTCATCAGAGATGTGATGATTCAACTTGGTGCAATGTGAATTGTGGTTGACGTGTTTTGGTATTGAACCATTCTATAGGTTTGCATACAGTATGTGCAGTTACTTCAGTGCTGTTCTTCCTTCATGTTAAACCCAAAGACATCCGTGCCACATACTCATCTAGCATTTCATTTTCATCACAGTGCAATGCACAGTCAGCTGACGAATGTGTTGTCTCTATCAATACCTTTATACATTTCTTCATTCAACTGTATGGACTCTTACATGTGCTTTTCAATTCTGATCATTGTGAAAGAGGTTTGATTTGCAATTTGGACTTGGGGGAAAATGTAATTGTGGTTTGAGTGATCTGAAATGTCTTATATACTTTAAAAAAAATTGAAAAATGGAATGTTAAGATGTCTAGGATACTCTCGCTGTGTATAGATTGTTCAGCAGTTGTCAAGTTGGGTGCTGCTGGTGTCATATTAGTCATGGGCTTTGATTAATTGGATATGACTGAAAACTGTGAATCTCTTTCCAGTCAACAGGGCAAGAAAAGGTCAGGCACCCAAATCTATGTCATTCTGGAAGGCCTCTTTTCAAAATAACATAATTTATGTGCACAGAACATTTAAATTAAGCATTTGATAAATATCCAACTATATTTTTTAAGTGTAGAAATCTGTACTTAACTTTGTGGAAAATAAGTGAGAAATAAGTAAGTGTAGCTTTTCAGAGTGCTGGCATGGAACAGTGCTGAAGGATGTAATTAGGACTATTCTCACATATCTTGAGAAAGTATTAACAGATGAGAAGTTACTTA
>NC_044495.1:10907210-10987210 GCF_902362185.1 Chanos chanos
TCTAATCCTCCACCCCCCTGCCTTATACATTTTTAATTGTGCATGGGAGAGCAGGGACGGGTGGGGAGAGGGATGGGGGGGGGGGCAGAGATTGAGCTGTGGAGTGGCTGACACTCTGTAGTGAGAGGCAGAGCCTTCTAAACGTGTGTACCTCCTACTCCAATGAAGTTAGTGTAGGAGAAGAGAAAAGAGTATGTAGATGAGATGGCTTGCCTTATTCCTCTTTTTCACCCATACTGATTGATGCACCACACCCATCTTTATCATCTCTCTTCATTTCATGACACACTGAAGACCTTAAAAGCCTTGAAGCTTCACTGAACACCAAACTGTATGGAAATGTGAAGGCTTTATTTCACCATACATACCTTCCTGACCTTGGGTTCAACATCAAAATATAACCATTGTTTCTTACCAATCCAATTACATTCACTGGCTTGAGATATAAAGTGTTTTGGCACATAGGAAATTCATAAAATTTCATGATTATTTCAAAAGCTTACAAGTTTCTAAGAAGCACGATGTTAAACCACAGCAGAATCTGACATTTGTTTTGTTAATTCCCCTCATCGTCTACCAGTTCAGTCAATGAATTATAACATGCATTAGATGACTTTTATGAGGCTGACGACCTTATCTGCATAACACCAGTGTTTCAGTTTGTGGTTTGGCTCCCCAGATTTCTACATGTGCACTGTACTTTCTGTTTCAGATTCTCTTACCAGTGCTGTGTATATTTTGTGTCTTTGTTTCTTTATTCGCTCTTTTCAAATTGGAGAAATAAGACTGTACTGGTATACTTTTAAATTATTCTGAACTTCCTGTATTTAATATATTTGTATTTAATAATGAGAGAGAGAGATAGAGAGAGACAGAGAGAGAGAGAGAGAGAGAGAGAGAGAGAGAGAGAGAAAGGGAGAGAGAGAAAGAGAGAGAGAGAGAGAGATCAGCACCTATGATTGTGCCCGTATAGATGTCATTAAGTAATTTTGCCAGTCTGATAACTTTTGACCAAGACTGACACACATTTATTACTCTTATCATCATTTTTATCATGTTTTTCTCTCTCATATTATAACAAGGTGTGCTTAAATGAGAGGCACGGATCCAGAGCTTGCTTTTTCTTTCTTTCTTTCTTTCCTTCTTTCTTTCCTTTTTTTTATGAATTAAGGCCAAATAATATTGGGATGGTTGATTCCTCTGGCATTTGCCCTGTCAGTATCTGAGGACAAAAGTCGCCCAAAATTGCCATTCTTCATGCATATTAAAGAAACTTGTCATCCAGACATCATGCAAGAGTAGAAAAAAGATAAGAAGCACAATCCCTTGGGGCAGATTTTCTTACCATCAGAATAGCAAAATTATAACCATGAAAATGTCCAATTTGGAGAAAAATGCTTGATTCTAGTATGTTTTGCATAAAAGCTAGAGCATTTCAATTGCATGTGCCAAAAAAAAAGAGAAATTGGCAATCCACGTTGAGGCAGAATTGGTCCTAACACTTTAACAAAAGAAAGAAATATGCATCACAGAGGACTATAAAGAAGCACTCCACTGTCGGAAAGGTTGTACCCACTGAAACTGTAAATTAGCCTGAAATAAATAGGGAAATGTTCTCTCAGAGTGAAGAAATGTACTCTGCACATTTCTCTCTGGAAATTATGGATATTGCTTTCAACTATGTATCATTTGGTCATGTTTCAGTGTAAAATTTAACAATGCTAATGAATTTTTGGCAGGCTTGTGAGAATAGAATAGCCAGATATTACCGGATTTCTTAAAGAAACTGATAAAAAAGCACAGAGATATCATTTGTGTTTTCCTATGTCTTGTTAAAAATGACCTAAATAAACATTCATTAAAGTGTATATAAAGCATTCATAATGTGGTGTTTAAGAACTGCTCTATGGCAACTTACAAAAAACACGTTTCACAACTGCATCATTAGTAACATGGTTAAAGGAAGCTTTACTACAGAAGAAAGGTTATGTCAAAATAAAAGACTCCTCCTCTCCCCCCTTCCTGTTGTAGCCACTTAAAAGGCCCAGGGTGGCACTGCATCTTGGTAAACAGTTATATCTAATCATCCCTGATGCTATAATTGTACTGCACATTACTATGGCAACTTTTCAAATCCTCAAAGTATGCAAAGACTGGGTGGCATCATCTTGACGGCTTGAGGATGATTGTAGTTGGTCTCTCTGAAAATAACCCTGAGAAGTAGGTAAGATATGCTGATTAATCCTTGAAAAACTTTTTAGTCGGCTAAGGTTTTTTGGCTAAGTCTACACAATATATGGAAATATCAGAATATTTCTGTTCGCCTCAGGGCAAAAGCGGATTTGCAAGAGAGATAAGTGCACAATTCCACAATACCACGCCACCAAATAGGTAAACAAGAGTGTCTGTGTGTTGGAAATACCACCTCAGGAGTAGTCTGTGGATCAACAGTCTCCAAAATATGATTTCAAAAATCCTTTGCAAATTATAATAACACAGATAAGCTCAAGGCTTAAGTGATCCATGCAATCACTGGTTAGGGAATTTAACACCAGTACCTGGGGAGGTAATTCTGATGCAAATGCTTTCTAATAAATACTATTGGTTAGTGAATGGGGTCCACCTGAGTGTGTTATTTGTACAATTGGGGTGGGGGTAGGGGTAGATATCTGTAACAGGAGGGGGAAAAAAGGAAAATGTGGATCGCTGGTAAGTTGATTTGCCTCTTTGAGCATTGTGAGGGGCTTTGCACTCTTTCACTGTCCTTCTCTATCTCTTCTTTCACACACCCTATTCCACCTTCCTCTCTCCACCTTCCTCTCTATACATATGGGAGAGGTGAAGGGTGGGGGGGGGGGGGTAGAGAGAGAGAGAGAGAGAGAGAGAGAGAGAGAGAGTCACTCAAGCCAAGCACTTCATGATCTAATTGAGTGATTGGTCCCAGTTTCCCCAAGAGCTAATGATGAAACAAATGTGTTTTAGTACCTCACCCACTTTTTAACAGATACAAGAACATTTTAGGGGGGATAAAAAGAAGTAGCTTTTCAGACACATAACAGTTGTATTTCCAGCAAATACTATTATGAAAAAGACAGATAAAGGAAAAAAAACGTCTGTGAATGGAAGCAGTCAGCCTTAGTAATACATGTTGCTTTCTATTCATCTATTTACTCTTACCACATGTTAAGTTTAGTGGCTCACTTAACACATTTTATGGAAGCGTTTCTCATAATCTTTCTGAACCATGATGAACTGAACCACCTGGAGTAATGGGATCCAATCAAGAGAGCAGAAAACACATCACAAAGTCCCTGTAAACATGACACTGTTTCTGGTGATTTAGAGAAATGAGGTACAAGGAAATGTGTTATAAACATGCAGGCAGTGCAATAGTTTACTGACTTACGTGGTGACAACAGCATTGTCTGACTGCTTCCATGGAGCAGCCTCTCTTGCCTTGACATGCAGAGCATATAATGTAATTATAGGAACACAGGGCTGACTCTCTCACTCCCTCGCTTTGCACCAATGTGAAGGACCTAAAGAATAAAATCATAGCCCAGCATTTTGAGTGTCAAGCGTCCTCAGATTTTACACAGACCTCATTGGCATAACGATAATTATAGACTGATATAATGACATCTAATGCCTTTCAAATTAGCTTAGCTCCTTAAAAAATTTTGATTTTCTCTCTTTTTTTTCTCCCCAAATGCCAGATGACTAAGAACTAATGATATCATATCATCCAGGCAGATGTGATACAGTAATAATTTTGCCTATTATTACCCGTGTCATGACTATAAAAGAGAATTTCCCTTATACAGTCTCAGTTCCCTCAAAGGCCATCTCCAGCCATTTTAAGCTATTTGTTATAATTGCCTTGACAAACCCAGGCCTCATCTCAATTAGCACCTGAATAGGCAATGGTAGAATTAATAGAGGCTGTTAGTCCAGGAGCATAAATTAGTTTAAAAAAAGGCAATGGGTAAATGCAATTGAATTCCTAAGTACCTTTGCCTACTTTGTTTGCCAATCAACTGTAGACCCATGCATTGTTTCACTCGGTACCTTTTGGATATCCTAATGGTGCAAGTCCTGCCCCCCCCAGGCAATCTGTGCCACTCAGCCAACCTATTGTCTCTCCTCCTAGGGGGTACTCTTTGAGAAGCAATAGGTATAGAGAATGGGTTTGTGAATTAAACAGAGAAATTAAAGAAATCACTGATACACCAGTTCAAGCATTTTATAGCTTTAACTTATGTGTTCAATCCAAAGCCTAATTCTGCTTACAGTGCTCAGAGAGGGTACATGTGACTGAGTCACTGCACAAAAGAGAGGGGAATTTGGTTGAAAAACAGTGTTCAAAAGTGTGTGTGTGTGTGTGTGTGTGTAAGAAAGAGGGAAAAAAAACAAAAAAACAAAAGGAGACAGAGTTTCACTTTAATAACATTTTAACCATTGTTGACCAACCTATTGAAAGGTCATCAGCTCTAGTGGCCTTGATGCAAACACAAAAACATATGCATTCTATCTCCACTAGACCTCCATCTCTCTGCTCCAGAGGGAAATGTGTTTCAGACAGTATGATGAGAAATCACATATAGCGATCATGCAAGTGCACCGATGGAACATCATAGAAAGACAATTGGTCTGTTACAAACTCCACCAAGGTCAAGTAGAGGAAAGTATAAGGCTACACAGTGACTGAGGGGAATGAAAAAAGTTGATAATCTGTCAAAAAAAAAATGCTAATGTTTGTAGAGATCCTTAAAGTCATGAGAGAGATTGAAAGATCTGAGAGAGGCCCGAGCTTCTTTCTGCATATCAATCTGGTTTACAACTGTCATACACTTCACAAACAGAGAAACTTTGCCCTATCTCCATCTGCTGGATTTGGAGTGTGTCTTTAGAGTCAGTTGTTAAATCAACCTTCATCTCAATATTCTGAGCTCTAAATTAAGAGTGTTGCCATGCAAGTGTTGCCAGGGACACAGCATCCATTCCTCTCCTTGTTGCTTTGTTTGGGACCTTTACACATACAAATTTTGAATAGTTACAGCATTAATGTGCCTTTGTTAAAGGCGGGAGATGTAATTACATGGAAGTAGTGAATGATTGTGGCATAATGTCAAGTTTAGCGGTTGCTTGGAGTGGATCATCTGATACTACAGCTATCCTGAATGCTTTGGTAACTCACAAGGCCACAATGACTAAATGAGTCCTATTTTTCATTACATTAACAGTGAGATCAAAATTTGAAACATGATTTCAAAATCTTTTGAAAATTAGATCAGATCAAATTGGAAAATCAGTAAACTAGTTGATGTTTGACATTGGTGTGAAGAGATGAATCATTTAGCATAGATACTGTTAATAGCATCTTCAGAGAGATATTTTTTCCGTACTGAAAGCGCTGGCATAAAAAAGATAACCAGTGTGTATATGTAGCTGCCCTGCATCCAAACAGAAAATGCCAGTCTATAATGGAGCATATATAGCTATTAAGCAGATTCTGCTTTAAATGGTTATCAAATGTCACTGTCTGTCACTCATGGACTCTGAACACAATTTTCCCTATTGCCTTCGTTTCAGGCATAGCCAGGGTTAACACTCTAATTCTGTTTTACGAGGTCTGACGGAGCCCGGTCTCCAACAGATACATCTGTTCAACAATTATTAGACCGTTTTTGTCATAAAAAATTCAACACCCTCGAGTGTCGCATGAGTGAAACCTGAAAATGTATGCGGTGAGTGGAATAGTTAATTTCTCCCAGGAACAAGAGAGAACTAAAAACACAGATCCATTTAAAATTTCTCCAATTAAATATGTTCAGCTGATTCCACTGCTTACTCAGTGGACTGAGGAGAGAACAGCTTCCTCTGGATGATAAAGTGAGTGGTGAATCCATAGGCTGAACTCAAGACAGCTGCAGCTCTTTAGAATACGAACACAATATGCAAAGTAGAAAACGCAGGTTTGTCCTCCAGCATTGCTGCTATTTATTGGCCTCTGGGTTATGACATCTCAGTGCATCTATTTGCACTGCCAAATTCTGCTTCAAACAACATACGACATAAATCAGAATTCTCTTTTCCCTCCTATAAAATACACCTCAATATTACTTGATCAATAATACTTGTCATATCCAAATAGAGAAACAATGGGGACGTTTTGTGTGATAGATATCCTTAATAAATGTGGATCACACATAGCTGTAATTTCATTGGCTGGAACCATTTTAAATTAAAATGACTTTGACGGTATGTGGCTGTGCATCTTAATTACTGGGTATATTTGGATATTCTTTGACGTGTTTTTGACCATAAGAAAGGCAGTGCATTGCCCCCCACCCCCACACCACAAAACACACACACACACACACACACACACACACACACACACATCCTTGAACAAAACTGAGCATTGTACTGCAACCTCGGTGATTGTCTCCTGATACAGACATGCATTTCTCATACAGAGACCACATGTGTATGTGTCTGACCTTTGAATGGCCCGGCGTATATAAGCATGTCTGGTTTGGCTTTCTACCTCTTGTCTGATCTTCGTTTTGCAACATAACAAGTCCTCAGTGACAAAGTCATATGATTATAACAAGTCACATGGGGCCAAAACATGCAGGTAACTACAAAACATGGAAAAGCAAAAACCCTCCCAAAGATCCTAGCTTGATCCTCTCTGATCGATTTGTGAGCCCCAATTTTGCAGTTATTCTACAAATCTATGCTGAATCATGACTTTGAATCTTCAAGATTTTACTGTTATCAGACTATCAAAACCTAAGCCGTCATCTCTCTGGACGTAAAGATGTAGGCTATCACAAATTTCTCCATCACCGCTAATGCTGAAATCAAACGATAATAATGGACTACTATTCTCAGGATCTGAGTGACACAAATGAATAGATACCAAATAGCAATATATTGTTTTTCACTGGTTAAACATGCTGTAGAATTCTCGTAACCCTAATGAGAGGTCTTTGCTGGAGAGGCCAAAGAAAAAGGCTGCCGTCTTTGGCCACCTTACGACTCCTCACTGGAAAAAAGTGCAATTCCCTGAATCCCTCTACTCTGCCTGGCTGGAATGTGTTCTGACAGGCGGGAGGGATGACCCTGAGAATTGCATTATGTATATTTCCAAGCGGCCCCCCCTGCATTTGCATGTAGGAGACAGTTAAAATAAGGCCATAAATCAGTCGCAAACATATAAATGGATTTGCAGGAGATTGAAACCCTCGGAGAGTCTCTTGAGCAAATATTTCAAGCCCCGTCTGAAAGATATCCACTGTCATTAGGTAGCACAGCACCCTGACCACTCCGCTTGTATATTTCCTTCATTATGTGACCAGGAGGAAGGCCACGTATGGCTGCTTTGATAAATCTATATGCATATTCTACCATGTGCTCTGTCATCAGGGACTTGCAGTTAAAAGGGTTTTATCTCATTGTCAGGAAACCTGAATAAGTGGATTGAAACCAAGGGAAAGAAGAAGAGATCTAGATCATTTGGGTTCTGCAGAATAAATCCAGTGTTTAAGACTGATTAGCATGCTCACTGTATATGAAGAGCAAAAATTGAATACGTATCTCTAAATAGATGTTAAAGTGAGACGAAAATAAATATACAACTGTCTTTTATTGAAATCCAGACGGTGAAAATCATTATTTTTCATGAGATCACAGGACACATGCAGAACGGAGACTCCAGATTAACGATTCTATGCAGACAGGCTCATCGCTAGTGTGTTAAAAAAATCTGACTGAACGATGAGTGACACTCTACCAAAAAGAAGACAGGTGGGGTATGTATGTATTTGCTGTGTATTTTTCAATCCCCCTACATCAGAGGTAGTTCATGAGTAGCCACAGGATAGTGGGCTTTTCCAAACAATATTTAACATTGCCCACTCTCTAATTCTGGAGCAGCATCAACAATCAGATCGGTAGGAAATTACGCGCAGTAACATCGACCGATGTCTTTGTGGTTTTTATTATACTTTTATTCAGCATGAGGCTCAACATATACATTTCAACTTTAAACATTTAAAGTTTACTTTGTTGACATGTTTGATCTGGGTGGCAACTGTGAGTAAAATGAAAATATAATTTTTAAAAAAATGGAGTTGAAGCAGAGCCTACGGGATCTTTGTTGCTTGCAGAACGTGATGATTTTGTGATGTGAATGTAAGATAATGACAAACACACTTGATTTTTGACCCAAAATGTGTTCACTTGTTTGTGAATGCCTAAAAAAACTTATCAGTAGGATGACTCTTAAAAAGACAAGCTGGTTAAATGGAGGGTAAAAGGGCTACACAGCCTGTGTTGTGTGAGAGGTGCTGCCCAACTAAGTAGAAAACCAAGAAAAACATGACGCTCACTAAGGCTTTCATAAATAGGTGCAAAATTGGGTACCATTTTGGGGATAATTTGGACTAAATTTTTGGACAATGTGTAGATGCCTGGCTTGTTTTGAGTGCCATTACTGAGCTTTACTAATCTATTTTAACACATTTTAGACGTGTGTATACATCAACGTGAGCTGTAAAGCGTTTTGTTACTCAATTTCGTCGGATTAAAAAATTCACATAGAGAGAAGTGTCTAGCTTTGCAATGCTTTGTACGAATAAATCTATTTGTTAAAGGAAAATAAATAAATATAGAAATGAATAAAATGATTAAAAATACACATAAAGCGCGAAAAATGTAAAATCTGATGGTGGTAGGTACAAGCATGAGCTGTAGTTCCTTTAAGTCCATGTAAATGCTGACATAATCATGCCCAGGTTGAAAATATTTGTTCCAGTTCCAGGATGTATCAGTTGCTGGATAATCTCTGCTGTAGGGCTGTTGGTCTCTACATCTGAAGTCCTGTTTACTATCTCGAGATTCCTGCGACTGCCACTAAAATGAGGACATACACCAAAACACATCATTTTTTAATTAATATCAAGACGAGGAGCAACACATTATCCTCATGTAAATACATAAATGATGCTGCTAGCCCTCTTTATTATTTATGAGACTGGACTCGTAATCACATTACATTAAAGTGGTACGGAAGCAACGAGGTCAGAAGTGGTTTACATTAATGGGCAGAACAGTTGCAAAGCATGTTGGACATTACACATCATTTAATAAGGCTTCTAAGTGTCAGCTTGATTGGCATTAATAGCATTGTTTTAGCATGAAAACTTTTCTTGCCAGGAGTGTCACGGGATCCTTTGCTTTATCAGTTGACAAGCTGTCACGAGTACACTTAAGAAAAGAGATTCATATGGCTTCATACAGCCAATTAATTTTTGAAGATATTAATGTGGATAGTGATGAAAATGTAAAAAGTGGGACATCAAAATGCTTAGAGAGTCTGTGGTGGAAGACAGAACGATACATTTCAAACCAGCCAAAGACAAAAGAAAGAAAGAAAGAAAGAAAGAAAGAAAGAAAGAAAGAAAGAAAGAAAGAAATAAACAGAACAAAACAAAATCCAAAACCATGTTTGTTGCCCATTGAGATTGAGAAAGAATAGGAGAAAACAGTCCTCCCTTCCTCCTACTTGGCTTCCTGCCAATTTTTAATTTTTTGTTCAGATACTGTACCATCTTTACATTTGATCCTACTGCATAAATACAAACTTGTGCACTGTCTCCAAGGACTCTGTGCACATAAAAATGATTTATTTTCACTTTCAAAGTGAAAATATGATATTTAATTACTTCTGGTGGAAAAACAGATTCATCTCATGGTGAGTTATGGACAGTCCTCTTCAGGAGTGGAGTAAATATAAGGTCAAGTGAACATGGTTTCATAAATCTATGAGTAATGCAAAGGTCCAAGAAAACAGAAAAATAAAAATGCAAATGTATTTTAAAAGACAACCTTATGGGGTAAGGCAGGTCATTCAGCTGTCAATGATGGTGATCTCAAGTCCCATGGAATAAAAGAGATGAATAATCTCGACAGTGATCAAACAGCCGCTTGGTTATATACACAGTTATATTAGTATTATGTGTGCTTTAAATTTTTACAACATCAGTTAATTTTTCTGGCTGTAAAATGGACCATAAATAAAGATTTAAAATGGTGTATAAAGACAAATAATAGGGTGAATAAGTGCTTTCCAAAGAACTCGCATTAAGATGGTTGCAAATGGACCTTTTTTCCCCGGTATTAGGCTCTTGTTACTGAGTGAGTAGGAAAGACTAAGGACAATCAAGACACCTTGTCACTTTCTTTTCTTTTTCTTTTTTTTTTTTCATCTAAAATCTTCCTCTGAAGAAGAAGCACTTTGAATTTGTGAGTTTCTCAGACATTTACATAACAAAGCCCTACAGACACAGATACTGTCTGGGAGAAATGATGCACCACCCTCTCTACTTACATACACACACCCATACACATATGCCCGCATGCACGTGTGCGCACACACACACACACACACACACAGAGTACACACACACGGAGTACACACAGAACGACGCATAGACACATATGTGCATCCAAACCTATATATGCGCACACACAAACACTTACTTAACACTACTTCTCACCCTCTATTGCCCTCATATAGCTGCGAAAAGACACACACACACACACACACACACACACACACTATTTCCTCTTACAGTGAGAGTATTTGACAACTAAACCCCAAAGATCTCCAATCTCAGTGTCTCACCATGGCAACTCAGTCAGCAAAATAAATGGAAGCCTTTAAAGCAAGTCAAAAAGTAGAAGAACAAGGTAGAAAGAAAGAAAGAAAAAAAAGACCACCTCTCTCCTTTACCACAATCCCCATAGCCATCTCCATATACCCCCTCCTCTTCACATGGCTCCCCTCTTGGAAAGAAACAGGATGAAATGACATTATGCATATGAAAATGTCCAGAAAGATGTTTGATTTATGTATGCATTAGATGCAAATTCTATTACAGGACACAAGGCGGTTGTGAGATTTCTCTTGGAACACTTGGCTGCCCTGATCAAACCCGATCTCATTAATTCCGACAAGGGGAGAAAGATAGAAGGAGCGAAAGAGGGAGAATTGGAGAAAATTTACAACCCGGACACAGATTTAGCAAAAAAAAAAAAAAAAAAAAAAAAAAAGAAAGGAAAGGAGGGGTGGGGGGGGGGGGGGGTAAATTGCATTTCAGCCTCTAAGGCCACAGCACACTGACTTCAGCTCCCCGGACTGGGCAACAGACCACGGGAGACCAACCAAGCTACAGCCCATCTCTCACTTAGTCTGACAGATTAACGCAAGAGAGCCTCTCAGTCACTTAAAAACAAGTTTAAAAAAATGATCATGCAATGAAAGACTCATGATTGGATACTACAAAGCTGAAAGAAATCATTTATTCTTAGGCTTTGTTTGTTTGTTTGTATGTTTTGTTGCATTTTGTTTTGTTTTGTTTTGTTTTTACACTATGGGACACACACCGTGATAATAATTGCATAAGTTTTGTACTGTTAAATAAAACAAAATCTGAAAATATCGTCAAGAAAGAAAAAAAAAAAATCAGATGCTCATTATGAAAAGTAAACCCTCCCCTCCCAAACACAACTCCCAACCAAACAATAAAAAAAGAATTAAAAGGTTAGGGTGGTCTTGTAGTGAAAGCAGAACAATAGATTGTGAAATAGCAGAGCTCAACATATCCCAGGCACTCCTGTATTCTCCTTTTGCCTCCTATCACCTCCTCCTGCAGCTTCAGTGATTGAGGTCAGTCTGAGATTTCTTTACTGGCCTAACTAATGTGATTGCATCAGAGCAATACCCTTAAACTACATCAGGCCCTGATCTGCATACTAATTGGCTCTTCTGTCCTTGACTGTGACCTTGAGAAGGCCTTCAGCCCCTCGGGGGGGTGGGGTGGGATGGAGGGGGGATCGGGTGGAGGGTTGAGAAAAAATACGACATCCGTCCGGCACGCATACATTTGCCATGCAAAGACATCCTTGCTCTTGGTAACCTCTGTTAGCAGCCTATCTCTCTCTCTCTCTCTCTCTCTCTCTCTCTCTCTCTCTCTATGCATCAATGCAAATTATAACAATGGTCAGAGCTTTATGCTGGGGGTAAGCCTGTGTGACCTTCTGTGACAGGGAGCAGGACGAGACAAAGGGCCTTTTCCTCGTGACTGCACATGGCCACTGTCAGAGCGGAGAGCGGTTTGCCTGCGCCTCCAAAACGAGCTATGTGGGGAGGAAGGGTGGGACATGGCCATCTCAAATGCAATTTTATGAAAGCCCAAAATGGAAAATAAAAGCACATGTTGTTGATACCACAGCGTTTGTTCTTCTCCAGTAACGTCAAAAGTAAAGCTTAACGTGCTGAGCTTTCTGTTGCCACAGTCACGACATTTGCTGTTGTTTCATTGCATGAATAGTGTTCAAATCACTTTTTTTTTCCTTAATTAACACAGAAATGGTCATTTTTCATACTCCATGATGCTAAAAAGAGACTCCCGTTTATTCACTTTAGTAGTCAGTATATAAACCCATTATGTATCATTAACAGTGCACGTTTTCATTCATGATACAGACACTTTATGCCAGACGGACATGTGAGGCTTTTCCTCAGTGCGAAATGTAGAAATATGAAGGACATGCGTTCTTAGCTATCTGAAACAGCTTTATACATAGCTGTCAGATGTGTAAGTGATGTTTAACATTTATCTTGTCCTGTCCTCTGAAACGAATATGTGGTGTTATCATAGTAATAGCATCAGTTTCTGAAATCTTTTTTTTTTTTTTTTCATGACCACACCATATCAATTAACTAGCGCACCACACTTATTTATTTAGTTATTTATTTATTTTACAATACATGTAGGTGGTGGAGCAGTCTGGATCACTCAGGCCTGTCAGCGAATCAGTGAGCCTTTCAAGGTTGATATGTTGGATAACTTCTGAGACAATTTTGTGTGCAGAAAGCAACTATCATGAAGCAGATGCATTCACTTTGGCAGTGATTATTCCACAAGAGAACAGCAAAGCAATCTGGAAGTCTAACATATGCTGAATACCAAATGTGTGTATATGTTCTGAGAGGAAGGTATCAGAGAGAGACAGAGAGAGAGAGAAAAAAAAAAAACATAGCTGTCTATATATTTGAGTATAGATCTGGACTCCATGCTGTGTTACAGGCATCGCGTTTCCTATCTTGTCCTTTACAACTTTATTTTTTGAGGCCTGTGAAGGAATTCATGGAACATGAAGCTGTGAGTTGAATGCTAAAGTTAAGTTTTGCTGTCCTTGGTGTGTTTTACAGATGTGACACAGTCTTGACTTGACTACTGTGCATATCAGTCAGAAGAGTGATCCATCATCTTTTAATAATCATTCAAATCCATCCTCACCTGAAGTGACTGTAGAATCAACATAGTGAAAGAAACTGTATCTCTCTCACCAACACTACTACAACATTAATGCAGAATTAAGGCATTCTCAGGCGCAAATTTTAAATTCAACCTTGGTTTTTTAGAGTACAGCCATCAACTGTTTCCTTTCTAGATTTGTATGTCGACTGGCAAAAGGTAACCTTCTACCTACTGCTGAGTCTCTACATAAGCAGAGCTGCAAGTGCAGGTGGAATTTAGTGCAGTTCTTCTGCCCAAGGGACAGTCATGTATTACCCAGTCAAATCCGCCCCCTCTCAAAGGAGAGCTGCATTTCCTCTTAATGTGCGGCAATTTGCCAGAATCCATTGACATGGTAAGTGTTGATTTCAATAGCGTAATATGCAAAGGGAGAGGAAACTCTAGAAATGTGACACACGTATTTCCCTCACAGTAACCATCCAGTCAATGTCTGAAATGTGACTATGATGTCATGGCTAACCTCTGCACACACACTCACAGGAAAGAAAAAAAAAAAAAAATCACTCCAGAAGTCATCTACTTACCATTGCAGTGTAATCGTCGTAATCCAACCATTACAAGCAATTGACTAATTTTGTCTCTGTCTTTAATTTTCTTAAGATTAGGGACATTGTACTTTGCCATCTCATGTGAGCCTAGCAGAACGTTGTGCCAACGTGAAAACTTTTGCGTTCTCTCTAGAATTCTCATTGCGACTTTATTTTTATGTCCTATTAAAAGCCAAGAGCGACTCAAAGCAGGACTCCTGGGACACCCCAAGTCTAGAGTTGTGCATCATTAGACACAGTGCCACTCACATTACCTCAACGTCAGCCCACTGCTGAAAAGGAACACATCTCAACTCTTTTGTTTTGTTGTTTCCTTTTTCTTTTCCTCTCCAAAAAAAAATTTTAATACAAAAGGAGGAGTGAAAGCTCGGAGGGAAGAGCGAGGTTCGCTTAGATATATTTAAAGCATAGACACGAGTCCCCAGAGTCTTCTGTTTTTCAATATATTGCCGGCTTTAACGATATTCGCCTGCTAAAGGAACTCTTCTTTCAATGGGACACATACATTGGGGTAACTACACATCAGGGCTGTGGGGCCTGACATATCTGTCACCTTGGAAACTTAGAAAAAGAAAAAAGACCGCCCAAAAATATTACACCTCGAATTCATACCTACTCTTTTGAATTTGGGTGATTTCGCTTCTCTCTCTCTCTCTCTCTCTCTCTCTCTCTCTCTCTCTCTCTCTCTCTCTCTGCTGAGATAACTTTATCAGAGAAGTGTCTTTTTCTCTCTTCTCCTGTCCTCGATATCGAGTTATGGAGTTGCAGTTATGGAGTCACGGCAGGCCAGTTACCTGCAGTACTGCTAAAGTATTTATCATTATCGTAATGTGAAATGCATTACGGCAAAGTGTTCACACCAGTAATGCCTCCCAGTTTCACCGATTCATACACACAGTCATACATTCAAAAACGTCCAAACAAACCATTTTGCAAGGGATTTGCTGAAATCTTTGCTCTCTGCTGCATTCTTTAAAAAAAAAGGTTATTTTATAGCATAACAAAACTTACAAATATAGGTGTTCAACACCAAAGGTTACACTTTGAACCAGTCAAAATACTTTGTAGTTTGGCCAACCAACTCCTTAGTCATATGGCTGAGTAAACCAGGGATATTTTCAGAGATCAAGAAAGATGATACAGCTTTAAGTAGAATAGTATCCACCGCAGGATTTGAGGATGGTAAAGAACTAACATGGTAGCTCAAAAGGCATCACAGACAAGACATCCAAATGGTATGAGATGTAAGCTAGAAGTTGTAGAGCACAAACGCATATTATCATTTCACTTTCACAGCTATTTCCAGTTATATTAGCCTACAGGCAATGAACATCCTTACAAAGATCATTCCCGCCAAGCTTCCACAAATTTGTGCAGAGGTGAAAATGATTTGGCCGTTACTCATCAGAGAGGAGTTTCAGAAAAGATTTTTTTTAACATTCTGTTTAAAATGGTCACGATAACACATTATGTTTCTATTTTCTATTTAGTCTCCATGACACTTTATTTGTCAAACTTTAAAAAAAAAAAAGTTTCCCCCTTTTTGTAAAACACACATTCTCTCTCTCACACACACATACCCATACATACAACTCCATAGCACCTGAAAATGTCAAAAAAAACCAAACAAAAAAAGCTACAGCTCACATTCAACACACTAAAAGCTAACAATTGAGTGACATTTCTTTTGGACTGTCTTTGTTAAAGACAGAGGGAGCACACACACACGTTTGCCATTCTGATATCAACTGCTTTGTTCAGGTAAGAGTGAAGTGGGTCTCTTAGGGATCCTTTTATGCAAAACAGCAGGGGAAAAATGTTAAATTGAACCAGCCCTCTTCATATGTATATAAAAATGTCCTGAGCAAGATGCTTATCTTAATAGATGAAGAAAGAGCAAAAGAACTATAATTTTAATCAAATCTCTGGCTTATTCGTGTGACGCTGTCGAGCTCTATTGAGATTTTAAATGCATGTTGTTGGGACTTGGTGAATGGGCTCTGCAGGGGGTGTCTCAGGCCGTAATTATGCCTCACTTACAGGTATTTCTGTGCCAAGGTCTTTATCTTCTGTTGTAAAGAGGAAATCAATTTGTACAGATGTATATGAGAAAGGTGATTGCCTTGTATGCAGGAGAAAAGCTTGCCTGCCACCAAGAAAGTATTCTCATAAATGGACAAGTCATTTGGAAAATTGGAGAAGGTTTTTTTTTTTTTTTTTAATGTGTGTGCATCTTTGTTTGGATGGATTTAGTTAGTGCCATCCTTGCACTACGATAACTGCGCAGTTGTTCCATGTCATAGCAGTAACCCACTGACTATTTAAAATATTTCAGTCACTGAATAAGAAGGGATAAACAATAACAACAACAATAATAATAATAATAATAATAATAAATTCAAAACATGGTGCAGGTCCATTACTTGTGGAGTCCATTACGGAACGTCACTGGAAAAGGCCGCATAGAACACTTAGCCCTCTTATCACATTTAGCAGTTTTATGGGAGGTGATTTTAGGAGCTAGTGGTTAATTTAATTTGTGCTAATACAATATTAGGACTGTCTGCATATTTATGCCATGATTAACAGCTAAGCAGACCAGAGTTCTGCTCTGGAGTTATCACTGTCCTCATTGTCCCTCAGGAGCAGATAAATTCAATTAAATTCCAAAATTATGTGAATAACCATTACTAACGAGTTTATAGTGCACCATTTCTAATCTGTTTTGTGATAAATCGCAGTTGATCATGTACAATTTAATGAAATAAATAGCCTAATAGCTGTTTACAAAAATATAAGTGATCACCGCAATGTTTGGAGCTGTTACACAAGCATTTATATGAACAAATTCCATATATAATGTATCTTAAAGTTGAATATCTGAAAACTGTATTAAAGCAAGAACTTATCAATCATACGTACTTGTGTTGTATGTTTTAATGCTTGTTGTTTTTCCCTAACCAGAGGAGGTCATGGTTTGTGCTGTGCAAGAGATCAGCTGAATTCAGGCCAAAGCATCTTAAACTGCAAACTAAATTATCACAATTAAGGTCATCATCATCTCAAACAGAGAGTGGTCAAGTGGAATCAAATCCATGGCGTTAGGTCTCACATTTTCCATCTTGAATGAGCAGACCACTGGATGAAAGCATTAGCAGCTGGCGTAAGCTCTCCAAATTACTTTTGGCACCGTTAATTAAGCCTTGAATTTCATAGCACATTCTGCAGTTAGCACTGTCGAGGCATGCAGGCGTCAAAACGACACAAAGTTATGTCGTGAGTGATGTCAGTGGGCGCACAATGATGTCAGGCACAATTACTCCCATTTAGAGAGGTCCAGAAAACTGGCCTGCCACGAGGACTCACACAGCCCTGCGGCCGGCCAGTGCCCAGAGTGGACATGATGACTCGCAGTCCGAACACAGCAAGCTGATGTTCAGTGGTCTGTGGGACTCAAACAGACACATGGTCCATGGTTGGAGGAGCATACTGGGGATAATCAGGGCAAGCACATGCCTGATGCTGTGGATTGCCCCTAAAGGCCAACTGGAAAAAGAGCCTCAGAGTTCGATCTGCAAGAGTATAATGCAACTGTACTTAACCTGTAGAGGCCATCAACACCAGGGTTTGTGTGCATTGTTTCCAAAAAGGTAAAAAAAAAAAAAGAAAAAAAAAAAAAGAAAGAAAAGTAAAAAAAAAAAAAGAAGCTTTGCATTTTGGTAGATGTATGAAAACAACTTTTTTTTTTTTCTTTCAGTCATATAACTGTCTTGACCCAGTTATCATTCCCATTCATTGTGGATTCTTTTAATCTGAGTTATTATCATCCTGTATTTTGATTTTCTTTGTTTTGATGCCTCTTTTCAACACCCCTGAGACTGTCGTTAGGAAAGGGAAACTTCTTATATGATATTTTCAGTTTAAATGTCATTCCTTTTCAGAGGGAACCATACTGTGACTGATAATGTGCCACAGTGATGCCTTGATCAAGTCAGCTCCTTTAGAAAAACTGAGGTACAAAAGTGAATAACAACATTTAGGCTGATTAGCAACTGAAAACCAAATCACATTAGCATAGCATTAGTTTCAAGAGCAGAAGGAACTATGACACACATAGATTCATAGATTAGCGAACCCATCACGATGAACTTAACAAGCAAGGTAATTTGTTAGGGGAATTTTTACTACACTACTAACCTAATAAGCAGCAAGTTAAATTGAACCTAGTGGCCTCAAGAACACATAAGCTCCACCTACTGACTAATTAGACCTCTTGGAGAGATGATGTCACGTATATAACATTTATGGAAAACATTACATTTATAAACGTATGTGGTGAGGAGAGGAACCAAACGTCACACGCTTCAAAACAAAATAATACAAAAAACATTTTCCTTTCTTATCTAGTTGTGAAAAGGAATGTCCTCCTACTATATTTTTTTGAAAGTGCATGTTGTCCAAGGAGTTTGTGACCAAGGAAATCTTTGCAATCTAAATCACTTTTTTTTATAATGTCAGTGCTACATCTGTATTTACTGCCAAGACCCTATCCCATCACTGTGTTGTAACTACAGAGAGAGGTGACTTGGTATATAAAAGTAATAAAGTAGCTCAAATGAGAAGTGCCAGTAAAGTCATGTTGTCGGTCAAGATGGCCACTTGTTAGACTTTTTCCTGTTAAGCATATAATGCTTCATAACATATGAATAGCCCTCACATATAGTTACTAAAGAAATAGGATCACAGGAATAGTTTATTAAGTGCTTTTTGATATCTTCAGTGGAATCTTCACATGCATGTGTCTTTTCTCTCTTTTTACAACATTAGACTTGCCCTGTTGACAGTTGCCATGACATCAGTTAAGCTTGTAGAGGAGTATTGAGATTATTGTACGTGTAGTGCCAATGCACAGCAAACCGGTTTATAGATATAAGCATACATTTCTTAGATCTCTGTCTCTAGGGTTTGTTTTTTGTTTTGTTTTGTATTGTTTTCCTGAACATTGTATTATGATGAAATAACTCCACATATGCATGCACTGAGTGCTAGAATAACTAATATTTTCTAAACAAAGGACAGACCTATCACTTTGTATACCAGAGCCCAAAGGAAGCCATGTCTGGTTCTAATGGGATGTTTTGAGATGCGGCTGCTTAATGGGACATTTAAAAGAGCCCCCTCCAGTACCCCCAAGCCCTTTACCTGAACAGACAAAGGACATTCGGTCTACCAAGGGGAGAGCAGAATTTGAGATAATCTGTGTCATTCATATTATGTTTCCTGACACAAATGATCAGATAATTCTCATCTGAAGTGAATTAACATCTGTTGTTTGAATGAGGCTAATGTCTAGCAATTCATCAATTTCACCAGCTTATATTGCTGACCAGAGATTCACTTTTTTAGACTCTAGCTCGGTGATGGAGGGCTTGAGTAATGGGAAGCTCCCAGAAATACTTGTGTATACCTGAACAAAGCCCTCAGGGTGACATTTAAACAATGCAATGATGGAGAAACAAATGTAATCAGGAAGGCATTCTCAAGGCAAGTTTGAATGCTGTAAAGAAAAGAAAAAAAGAAAAAAAAAAAAAAAAAAAGGGTGGGGGGGTGGGGGTGGGCTGTGGGTTTGATCCAGAAGTAATGAGATCTGTGCCACATTTTTTAAGACTATGTTGAACACAAGAAAGAAAGAAAGAAAGAAAGAAAGAAAGAAAATGAATGTAAGGAAGACAGAGAAACGAATAATTCATATTTTGATCTCAGTGTAAAACTGCAGCAAACCTTCCAGCTCCTGTTTTTAACTGAATCAAAATACCTGTAAACCTGTGTATATTATAGCTTGGCAACCGTACACATATTCACAAAAGCAGTTTATATGTTTTTTTGCACTGATTTATACTGAAGTCATCGTGTTAAACTAATGAATCCATTATCTCTTACACTAGTTTCTGCAGAAGCATAACAAAGTTAGCATCCTTAAGTTGACTGTGTCAATAACAGCCAAATTGATAATGTCTTGCAAATCACATTATGGAAATAATTAGTTACGATTTTACCACTAAAACAGCACAAATTAGCTGAATGTGGTGTGAAAAACCTTTTACAACATTTGCTATGTTGTAAAAAGGGTTCATAGCATGCAGGGATCATGTCAGACTCAAATCAGTTCACTGTGAACTTCAACAACACTCAAATGACCGTAAAAGGAAGTTTCGTGTCTATTATTACTCCACCATCCAGAGTAACCTCACTTCAACACTCACCTCTAAGTGAAGTGAAAACAAGCATGTTAACCAGCTTAGTGGATGCCTCTCTCAAAGGTCAAACTCTCATTTGGTTTTTCAACTTTGTAAATCGTCTTTGATGTAGGGTGCAATGTAATTAGAATACATTTAAAGTGTTATTGATCATTAATAGGGGTATTAGTATCTCCAGAGAAAGCCATTCAAAAGATGTTTATTCCAACAATTACAACACCACAAAACAATTTGACAGAGCCAACATAGTTACAGGACATGGGATGCAGGATGGATGATTTTGTTTAGAAATTGGTGTTAATCAATGTATAGTGTGTCAGATATTTCACTAACATATTGCACTGAAACCATAGATTATTGTATAATCTGTCTAATTTCACTCCACACGTGCAATTTATTCTTAAATTGATTATCATCGTTTTACACACAGTCCACAGTGGGTTGCGGGATTATATGAAGTGATTTTGTACATCAGAATTCTACTTTTTGGTTGTTTTTTTTTAGGAAAAGATCATTCACATTCTCTCTACAGGATAAATGTGGCTTAATCCCATGAAAAAATAAGTGTAAATGATAAAGTTCCCCAGTTGAATGTGCTCTGTTCCCTCCATACAAAGATTTTAATATAAGGATTCCAACAACAAAAGCAATACTTGTTGTGGACATACATGTTGCTGTGGAAAAAAAATATAAAGAGTATTTCTCTGCAGTTCGTAGAGAGAACAGTCTCTCCAGTCCTCTGTGTAGATTACTATACCTCTAAATTTCTAAGTGTGGTTTATATTCAGAAACACCATGGAAACAAACAGCAAAATAAAAAAAATAAAAAAATAAAAAAAAAAGTGAAAGATTGAGGAGCAGGAGAGTGTAAAGGTAGCTGAAAACTTCCAGAGTAAATGTGTGTGATTCAATGAAGCTTAATTCTATTTTGATAATTGTCAGCATTTGCGGATCTGTCTCACCGTGGGGATGTTATGACTTGTGTACAAGACTGACAATGAAGTAGGTAACAACAGCTGCTTGGTGCCGGCTAGCTCGTGTACCTCGCCGCTCGTGTCTTGTCAGTCACATTTCCCCTAATTAACTAACATCTGCTTTCCATTTTCAGTTACACTGCATCGCCAGCTTGTCTCATCTGAATCCCTGACTCCTGACCTCCCCTGAGGAAGACGCTCACTGTCAGAAGAACCCCAGCATCCTACCGTCACACAAAGGTGATTCTATAAAGTAACAAAAATACATGTAGAAACAGGCCGACGTGTGTGCAACAGACACGCGTAGGGCTGTCGACTGTGTCAGGTTAGCCTCAGAGTCAAATTCAACGTTCAGCATCTGGAGGGCAGTCGGGAACGCTACCGGAGTTAAAATACTTGGTTCAAGTCCCCACGTTAAGCATTCTCTCGTGATTTTCACTTTTTTTTTTTTCTCTCTCTCTTTCCCCACAAAGGACCAGAATACCCGAGTTTGTGCATTGTCATTCCCCAAGGCTCTGTTTATTCCCAGTTTTGCTGCAACAATATTTTTTCTTTTTTTTTTTTATGTGTGTATGTGTGTGTATCTGTGCGCCTACACACAGGAGTCTGTGTAAGTGCTTGTGTGTGTACGTGTGTGCATGTGTGCGCACGTGTGTGTGCGTGTGTGTCTGTGTCTATGTCTGTGTGTGTGTGTGACACAGTATAATGAGAGTCACGCATGCAAAAGCTGAAGAAGCAGTGCTATGCTTGTAGTATGTGTGTGTGTGTGTGTGTGTGTGTGTAAGTCTGAATGCACATCATAAGAAGACTTGAAATAGCACCAGCTGGAACGGTTAAATGTATTCACTTGTAATACCACACTCCAATCTAAACATGAGATAGCACTGCAGTTCTTGTCAAACAAGATATGACAGTGGGAACACCATAACATAACACATTAAATATGATAACTGTCTTAATATATATGTTTATTTAATAAATTCCACCTGGCAGGCCCAAGGCAAAGGATAAGGCAGAATGTATTGATTTCCAATTTGTATTGTTTGTATAAAGATGTTGACTTGTGTGTGTAACCCCAAGTAAATAATGTCAACATACCTGTGGACTTATAATATTTCAAATACTATTATTTCATTCAAACCAAAACTCTTGTACAAAGGCCTTAGCTATTATTTTCTTACCTCATGAATAGTAGTCTTCATACTTCTCATATTATTTACTCCTGATCCCAAACCTCATGATTTGGTTGGAAACTGAACAAATCTCCTAGGTTTTGAAAACAAAGGGTAAATGATTACATTTAAAAAAATAATGAACAGATGGGCCCGCCTAAAAAAAATATGATTTTCTACAAATGATTGCATTCTCTCCCCTTTGGTGTGAAAAGTAGATTCAAGAACACTTTTAAATAATTTGTTCAATTTGTTCCACAGCCAAAGAAAAGCGGCTTGGTGGAAATTCAGATTCATTAAAACTTAATTAATATGCATCATTATGTAAATGAGGTTGCAGTTAATGAGTTCTTAAAAGAAGCCTTCCTTAATTAGTTCACTTTTAATGGCATCATCATTTATCTTTTTTCTTTGAAGCAGAATGACGCTCGGAACTAGCCATTCCCGAAAGTGCTAAAATTTTCCATTTTTTTAATTATTCTTATTTCCTTAATTTTTATATGATTAAGAATGCATTTACAGAACTAAATAAATGAGAAAACTTACACTTTTTTTTTCAGACTCACTTATTTCCATTAAAACAGAGTCTCTATAGATGGTGGGGTTGTGAAAAGTTAAAAAGAAAGCATCCTCTTTCAAAACAATCAGGAGTTTCTAACAATTACCTCTTAGACGTCTCAGAGTTGCCTCATTTCAAACTAAATCTAAGGACATACTTAAATTGCTCTCACCAGTTCAATCCACCCTACATGTTACTATGACTCATTATTATTCATAATTAAAGATTTTTGATTGTGAGTATGTAGATCAGTTCATTCATTCATTCATTCATTCACTCTTCACTCACTCATTCATTCATTCATTCATGCATGCATGCAGTGGCCTAATATAAGAATTTAGTTTATTTTATATATATATATATATATATATATATATATTTTTTTTTTTTTTTTTCTTTTAATTATGTGTATTCTTAGACAGATATAAACTGTTACTGTTAAAAAGCCTGATATTTGCTGCAGGAGATATACAGTAGAGCTTTACTGGGATGGACAGAGTGATGCTTCAGACCCACACATTTAACATGTATGCCCAGACATATTATTGATACAGAACAAATGTGAGTGAGCATGATGTTCTTTTCAATGCTTTATTCTGCATACTCAGTATATTACTTAATTACGTGATCTGTGGATGGTTATGGGTTGTGTGTAGTTAGGAAGGCACTCATTACCAGGGAAAGGTGAGTGATAGGAAAGAAGACCAAGAAAGTGTTTCATGTTGACGCTAGCCTTCCTTCAGTGCTCTCTTAATTGATAACCACTGGCATGTGATCAGACATCCTTCAAACGCTGAATCTATCTTTGTATTTTCTATAAGAAGACCATCTGTTGTTGGAGGGCAAAACATTCATTAAATTGAATTTTCCACCTCAGGAATAGGATTTTAATTGTACATACTGAACCAGGTTCTTATACAGACAAACACACACACACACACACACACACACACACACACACACACACACATACATACACACACCATATATAAAGTTTTATTTTGGTGACACTTTTCTTGCCATAATATGTTGTGGTGCAAATACAAAATAAATAAATAAACCAATAAATAAATAATTGAAGACAGCAAAATGTCACTGAATTAAAAGGGGGAGCTATATGTAGTTGTTTCAAAAGACCACCATTTTAATAAACTAGAGTTACTTTTTCATGAGTCATGTGTCCATGTGTATTATATCGTAAACACAGTATAATAGATGTAATTTGAAGGTGAAGAAGAAGCAGAAGAGGAAGAAGAGGAAGAGGAAGACATTCTTAGAGGTTTCTTTTAGAGCATCTCACTGTAGCTCAGTGAATATTTTGGCATTTTCTTCCCCTCGTTATGTGTCGAGAGACAGTGGGCATGTGTTAATGACACACAGGACGTTCAGTGCGTAATGTTCACGCCCACGAAATACTTCAATCTGTCACTTCCAACACATAACTGCAAAGCATGATATAAATAAAATCCGCTCTCCGACTTTTGTGGTATCTTATGCCAATTTTTTTTTTTTTTTAAATAATTCTTAAAAAAAAAAAAAAAAAAAAACTAGAAAAAGTTCATCTAGTCTAAACATTTTGCAATAAGAACATTGTCAGGATGATCCCTAATTTATTTCAGGTAGCTTTAAACACCATATGTGTGGGAGAAAAACATGGAATACAAGTTCAGTAGTAAGAAGGTCCACATAATGGATGAACACTGGAATTTCTTAGCATAAGAATGAAATATCAAATCCAGTTAGAAAATAAATACATCTCTTCTATGTAACATTTTTTTAATAACATTCTACAACTCGCCTACCTGTTTTAATGACTGAGTAAATTTATATAAACGTAGTAACTTTATAATGCTGTCATTTACAACCACGAGTGTTTAAAGGTAAGAAATCATTTTAAGAGCAGAAAGAAATACATAGACAAGTATTAAAGCCTTCCACTATTTCTTGCAAAAACGTAGTGCTGTTCTTAGTACTATAAACATAGTACTGTTCAGCATCTTAAATTCCCCACACTTTGAAAATTGTCAAGGATAGATGCAATACACTTCTGAACTGCATCTCACAGACATGTAAATGAAGTGGCCCTAATATGAGTGGGAAGGCGTCTAAAAAAAAAAAAAAAAAATAGAACAGAAGAAAAAGGAAAAAAAAAGAATGAAACACACAGCAACACTCATTTGTGACATGTCAACAATATAATTAAAGCCTATGATAAGTGAGCTTTAAGTCAAGTTTCTGGTAAACTTAATTCCTTGAGGAATTAATTCTACTCTTTTAAAAATAAGTATATAGTTAGAATGTTAGTGGTTGGTTTCCAATCTCTGTGCAGCAAGCAAGAACTTCAAGATGGGTTTCTTTTAGCAGAATGATGGTATGGATGGATGCATTGGTCCAGATGTTCATGTTTAAGTATTTATGAGATGTGCATGTAGTCTTATTGCTTGTTTAGAGATATAAATGTTACAAGTGCAATTTGCAACGTTTATATACAGCGATATTATCCCTTGAAATTTAAAAGGCTATAAATGAAGTTTGATAGAATTTATAATACTATATAAACTAATAACAAAACTTACCCAGTGAGTGGTAACTTGGAAAGAAGGGGGTGGGGAGGTGTGTGTGTGTGTGTTGGGGGGGGGGGGGGGGGGGGGGGGGGGGGGACTAGTCCGACCAGCAGAGAAAGATGACAGCCAGATCCATCTGATCAAATAAGGTCATTTACACACACACACACACACACACACACAGACTCACACACAGAGGGAGAGAGAGAGGGAAGTGAGTGAGTGAGAGAGAGAGAGAGAGTCATGGAATAGTTTCACACTTTGATACTATTTATACATTCAAACTTCTCCTTATAAGAGGCCTAGCGCACTGATATCAAAAGATTCTTTGTAGACATTTGAAAACAGATGACCTAGGGACTATATTTTGCGATGAGTGACTTCTTTTCTTTCCTTTTTTTCATTTTGAACCAGAAGAGGAAATCAGGGTTTCATCATCAGTGTTTTCATTCTCTTAGTCAAGCTGTTAGTGTGTACATTAGAAAGTGAGTGGGTTTGATTGACAGAATGAAAAATCTTTGTGCAAATGATCTGGATCATCCCATGCAAGCAGATGTGCTACTGTTGTTTTTTTGTTGTTTTTTTGTCACTCTCAAGAACAGAGCACTGGAACAACTTAGCACAGAATTTAGACTACTACTCAAACTCCTGTTTGTCTTGGTTTCAGGAAATGTGTGTTGCTAGGTAGGTGCAAGACATCCTACATGCACTCTCACATGCACACGTTACCACACACAAATAAGCGCAAACACAAGCTTTTACGTGCAGACTTTTTTTTTTTTTTTTTTTCAAAATTATTACGTTGTGGTTTGTGCTTTGCAAATACTTTTGCTTGTATTCGTGCCTTCGTCACAGCAAGGAGTAAAATAAGAAATGTCTCTAATAACTGAGTGTAGACGATGTCATCGCTATCCTCAGCATAAACAAAAGCCGTTGGCCCCCTTTGAGTATACTCATTTTTACATTTCATCATGGCAGGTGTTGTGTCTGCTAGTCATTATGTGAGAATCAGCAGAATCTGTATTGTAGAGCTCATTTTCTTGGGGAGAAAGAAAGAAAGAAAGAAAGAAAGAAAGAAAGAAAGAAAGAAAGAAAGAAAGAAAGAAAGCAAAACAAATACATGTATTAATTTTGTCTGAATTTTGTGATTGTCTCTGTTTTAACAGAATGAAATGATAGCCTGTGACAATTTACTGAGGCCATTACTTAGATTTTTTTGGACAATTTAAAAAATAATACTAATAAAAGTAAACACTTTTAAACTCAAGCAGAGCTCCTCATTTGATTGTCACTATAGGAGTACATTGTATTTTTAGGAGACAAAGATCAGTGTTGTTTGATACACGCATTTTGCATTAACAAGCAATTATTTATGACTATAGTGCCCATGTGGGATGTAAGATGGCCATAAATAAAGAAAGGACGCCTTGCAAAATTAAACTTAATAGAATGAAACAGGGATACAAGAAAAGAATAGCATAAGCAGTGGACTGAGCCTCTTCCTGAGACCCAGAAGGCTGCCTTACACAGCACACACTTCAAACATGGCAACATTTTGACCACGCTACTGTCAGCTACTGAAAAACTTTATGATATATGTATATATGGTATAGTAATATGACACAGTATGTTACTATAGCATATAATCTTGTTTGAAAAGACCCAGTACATGACGGAGTAGAAGAGGATTGAATTAAATGACTTTTTCTCCTAAAATTTACCCAAGAATGAATGACTCTACAATTATGCACTACATACATTTTCAACATTTTTAACATGCAAATCGTTCTAATATAGAAGCACTGTATTTTTCTAAAGAACTGGAGACAACACAAAGTCAAACTGACTTCATTTGGACTATAATTGCCTTAACACATGAAATGATTTACCTACATTTGGTTGTTATTTAGTTACAGATATGTGAAATATTATATAATATACACACACACACACACACACACACACACACATATATATATATATATATATATAATTATCATCATACCATGTTTTTTCACATTGTGTTTATAATTACTTCAAAACACCTGACAAATTCTTCATAGAATTGTTTTAAGCATCTTTTGTACATCTAAGGAAATTTTGGATGAAAACCAAAACAGCATAATTTGAGTTGTGCATTCTGGTAGACATAATTTGCTTGTATTCACTGGAATTAATCTCTCTTTCAAAAGATGTCAACTATTTCTAAATTTGGAACCCTGTGAGTGACTAGTCTTTTTGTCTTTATGTATGCAGCGATACACGTAATGCTACAGATAATACTCAGACATTATTGTATCATTTTCAGTTTCGAGCACATTTTTGTTCTCAACACATAATTATTATTCAACTTTATTCAGAATCAGTCCTCAAAGAAAAACAGGCAATTTATTTTAAGAAAAATCTACACATAATAAATTATTAAAAACAACTGGGATTACAATATGTTATCAAATCAGAGGAAACAAAGGCAAGCCTCACACAGAGGGCAGGTCTGTTTGCTGTAAAGAAACTGGGGGAGAGAGGGGCTTGATGCTAAAAACAGAGAGATCTGTGTAAACTGCTTATGGCAGAATAATTGGTAACTTCCGTGTACAGCATACACTATTATTCAAATCTCGCCTTTGTTGCCCTTGTTTACTGTATGTTAATTGGTGCATTGTCTCCCCCAGAGTGGACTCCTACTTCCCTTTTTTCATACTGAAAGTCTCAGAGCTGTTTGGGTTGCTGTAGTTTATTCACTTTTGCTTCTTTAGTGTTAATAAGAGATTTTGTTTGTTTGTTTGTTTGTTTGTTTGTTTGTTTCTATGTGGTTTGACTTCTCAGGCACCAAAAATCAAAAATATTAAAATTTCATTGAATTCAAAACATGTGTTGTTTTTGTTTTGTTTTTTTTTTTCTTGATGGATCAGAGCATGTTCACAGCTACGAAAAAATATGTCTACAACTCCTATTGCATGATTTTAAAAATTCTGAAATTCAAACATGTACACTAAACTTCGACCTTTGACCTTCGACCAAGTTCAACTGACCCTTAAAATTACGTTGCCAGTTTAAAAAGATGCTTGCTTTTACCTCAAAAAGGGGGGAAAAAAGAAAAAAAAAACAGAAAAGAGAAGAAAAGAAGCGCCTTCTATTATTAACGGGAGAATGAGGCATAAAAAATTCTCAGAAACATTCTTCTGTGAAACCAAATGTCCTGAAGGCTTACTTGTGATAGTGCAGCTCTGTTAGACCTTATCGCTCTTCAGCTCTGGTTGCTCTTTCCCAAAATACATTCTGCACAATATCTCAGAATGCAGGTAATATTTCCTCTTCCCATTCTGACCTTTGTGGTACTCGCAATTTCTGTGTCACAACCGCACACTTGAATGAGATAAGAATCAGTACAGAGAAGCAGGCATCCCAAAAGCAAGAGAGTGGAGCATCTTAGGCTGTGAATGCTGGATGAGGTAGTAAAGCATTTACGTTATGGTTTAGGCCTCACACCCACACTTTGCCAGCTGGATGCTGTACAGTGGTGGATGTAATGGAGGAGAGAAAGTGTGGGGGATGGGGTTTGAGTTGTGTGTGTGTGTGTGTGTGTGTGTGTGTGTTTGGAGGGGGGTTAGAGGTGGGGGGGGGGGGGGGGGGGGGGGGGGGGGGGGGGGGGGGGGGGGGGGGGCTACTGGGAAGTTCCTGACATCCGAAGCTAAAACCACTGTTGGCACGGGCCCCGGTGCAGGTGGGCACACCTCCGCACCCGTGTAGCAGCGGAGACAGTGGGCGGGAAAGCAGGCGGGCGGGCACACAGGCAAAGGCAGCCCAGGCAGGAAGCAGAGAGGAAGCCACAGGGCAGGCGACAAAGTCACAGCTCGGCATGTACCGTTCATACACACCTCTCACGCTCAGAGAAAAAGAGCTTCACAAGTCACATCAGCGTGCCTGACAACGCCGTCCCAATTAGGCTACCCCATAAACAAGGGGGAAACATTGGTTCTCCTGGGACGAACCCCCCCCCCCCCCCCCCCCCCCCCGCACCACTGCGCTCAGTAAAACATGCCACAGACTGCAGAATGCCACTGGTTATCAAATACTCCAAAGCGCTGAAGCACTCTCTGATATTGTGAAGTGTGACTTCTCATTGGACTGTTCCCTGCTGAATATCAGCTGTTTGGAGCAGTTGGAAAACTTTGCTCTGTACTGATATCAGAGATTCCTTCAGTGGCATCCACCTGTGTCTGTCAAATTCTTTTTTCAAATTACCATCGCCTTGCCTATGAACTCTCAGGCCTCAACAAAAGGCCAAAATATTTCCTCAGACTTCCAAAACACTAGATTTGCACCATTGCAAGAAAGATCTTATAAAAACTTTTTATTCCATGACGCATCTTCAGAAATGCTAGCACTTCTGCTGCCCCCTCCTTCATTAAAGTAAGCAACTGCTGATCTTCCCTGCCCATTTTTTTGGCGTGTCAGATTTACCCAAGCGCTGGATCCATCTGTCACTAAGCTATTCTTTTTTTTTCTAATGTTTTCAGGTGTTGGCGGAGGGAGGCGTTGGGGGAGGGGGGAAGGACGGTCGGAGAAACATAACGTACACAAGGACCTTCTAAACAAAACCTGTATGCATGTGTTTACTGCATTTATAATGAGCTACCATTGTTCCACTGGCAGGAGTGCTAGATCAGTCATTGTACAACTGCAATGGAAATCACAGTTACCCGGGTACACCATGCATCATTCAAGCTTGGCATATATCTTGCCTTGCAAAAGGAAAAAAAAAAAAAGAGAGACAGAGAGAGAGAGAGAGAGAGAGAGAGAGACAGAGAGAGAGAGAGAGAGAGAGAGAGAGAGAGAGAGAGAGAGAGAGAGAATCGTGTGAGATAGAAGGGAGATAGCTTGTTATATTTCACAAAGAATGACTAATATAATTTTCCTGATGTCATAAAAGCATGTGGTGTATGGTAACTCCATAAAGAATTGAAGCATTTGACTCATTTTTACTTGTGGAGGGTGTTTACATTAAACTATTAGACAAACTGCAACATTTTTTAACTGAGATTTTTCCCCTTTTTCTATCAATTATAAATATAGAAACCGCTACAATAACATTGTAAAGTAAGTTATGTCCATCAAAAAAAAAAAAAAAGTAGTTAGACAGTTTAATTTGGTAATTCCATTGCCAGAGAAAACAAATCATGATGTCTTGGAAACTTCGACAATAACATTTCCTTGTTTTGTCTTTAATATAATCACATGAATTACTTTTAAAAATGAGGTGCAACAGCTTTGATTATGTTTATGAACATTTACATAGTATTTAAATATTTAGAACGCTATAAGATCTAAACTAATATATTAGGATGAGTATATAGTCAATCGTAAGAATCTGCTAAGGTATCTGAAATGTAGGTAGATTACTAGTTGGGTGAATGTGAACTATGAGAGATCCCAAACTATCATGGATTCAAGCTGTGTTAAACCACTGACAGGTTAATCACAATAAAATCTTACTCATTGGCATTCAAATCTCCTACACTACCTATTACACAGAAATGAGACCAGTGACCTATAAAATGAGCCATTGGTATGCCCAGTTTCCATGGATGTAACATTGCTCTTTCACAGTTTCAAACTGACACATACTCCTGATTTGATTGGCACATCCTATTTATTATCATGGAAGGAGGCCTCTATACTATGTGTTGTTTGGGGTTACCTAGTAAACACAGATTGTGAGGGACACTATAGAGGTGTCATGGACACAGGTTGAATATACACAATGTGGTTCACATGTGTTCAAACAAGTGCACTTCTACAGAGGTGGTAGAGAGGAAACAATTTAAGGGATGAAATTGTTCAATTTTAAACCTACCCCCTTTCCTGTCAGCTAATTTGGCTGATCTGAGTTGCGAACATTACGCAACAGAGCCTTTAAATGCTGCTAGCTTAATAAGGAGTGAATAGTAACCACAGATCTCACATGGCCTCCTGTGATAACGTTCTAGCAGACAGAGACTTCCTGCTCTACTGCCTGGAGAATCATTAAAGATGTTTCTGACTCTGTCAGAGGCTTCTATCTTCTTTGATTTAAAATTATTTGGGTCTCAACTTTGTCAGTCTCTGGCATATGCTAAAATAAAATACAAATCCACAGGGAGCAATTATAAGAGTTATTCCGCAAGCCAAAGGTGTCCCCCATCAGGGCGACTCCCCCTGACTATCTTGTTCATAATTTAAGACAGACATCCTTGTCTTGGAGAAGTTATATATTTTTGTTTTAGTTTTCTCTTTTATGGACAAGAATGAACAAATTCAGAAGTGTTGGGTGACTGACTGACATGCTTAGACTGAACTTTGTCGATGTATGTGTCCAAATCCATCAACAATCCCTCTGTACCCATTTACGTAACACAGATTGAATGTATTGTCTGTCCAGTTTGGGACTGAAAAGGAGAGGAGGAAGAACTGAACATCCTGTCATAAGCATTATAAGGACTGTCTCTATCTCTGCATTTTAATGAACTTTGCTGTTTTTAATTTGTGAAATGTAATTCTGCCCTCCACTGGCACAAAAAAGGTGCACAGGAAACATGCATCTGTCCCTTGTGTGTGCATGTGTGCGCATGTGTGTGCTTGTGTGCATGTGTGTATGTGTGTGTGTGTGTGTGTGTGTGTGTGTGTGTGTGTGTGTGTGCGTGTATGTGTGTGTGTGTGTGTGCATATGCATGTGTGTATATGCGTGTGTGTTGGTTTGTTTATTACTCTATTACTGAGCAGACCTGAATAACAGTATTCTTTGTATTTTGAGCTTTGAGGATTTTGTGTGTGCATGTATGTGTGGACATAGCAGTGTTTTTGTGTAAATGTATCTGATGGAGTTTTGCGGATCCCCAACCCATTTAATTTAATCGAACACTGCAATGTGTAGTTCACAAGATTTATTATTTCTCTATGACCATGTCTACACTGGTGTGCTTGGACTGGTTTGTAGTAGTGTCCCCTGTGGCTTTAACCTTTTCTTTTTTAAATGATAGTGCATCCCTTCACATCTTCATTGTTTCTTAAACATTAACATTACATTTTCCGAAAACTAGCCTCGGTGTGCATTATGGGATGAATAGTCTCTTTGACAACGTATACCAAATTTCATTTGCTCAAGATTACTGCAAATACACATTTATGAACCTAGATTCACACAAAAATGCAACAATCAGTTTGAAACAGCCAAATTAAGGTGAATTCAGATGTATTCACTTGGCAAGTCTCCCTGTTTGTATGATATCTATTACGTTAGCGATGTTCATTTCTTTCCACTGAAACATTTTTTTGCTTTGATTTGTTTGTTTTTTGGTTGGAGAGGGACAGAGGGAGAGAGAGAGAGAGAGGGGGGGGTGTAATACAGGGGGAGAACTGGCTATCCACAATGGTGTTGTAGTAAAGCAAGAGATCAAGCATATGGGGCCAACTATAAAAGCCAAAGCCAGAATGGCTAAGTCTCTGAGTCTCACTTTACCTGGGTGATTTACAGTTGAAAATGATTGAGTCAGAGAGATTGGGGCCTACAAGTAACAAGTTCAACTAATTACAGTAGAACGGAGGTCACAAAGGGTACAGGAGGATCCGAAAATGTGACTTAAATCAGTGTACTCGCCCCTTCTCATCAGACAGAACACCATGTATTCCTCTAAGTGGACCAAACCTGTTCAGCACATCCCAATGCAGAGCAAGTGAGGTCACAACCAATAATAGCCACAGTAACTCTTACTCATGTGACCTTGCACTGCATGACACATGCAAATAATGATGGGCCCCCGATCACTGTAGCAGCAACTACAAGAGAGAATACAGACAAAGACATTGAAAATGCTTGTTTTGATTGGTCGTTCCACACATGTAACAGGCCTAGCCACCTTCTGTGGGATGCAGGCCTCTGTGATGGATACATTTACTGAAGAGAACTGACCATTTACTTCCCTGGAAAAAGAAGCCATTTTGAGAAAATAACCTCTAAAGTGACGTGACCCAAAAATCGATTTTTGGCAAAAAACTGGAATAGCAGATGGAAAAGTACAAAGTTGGCTTGCTAAATGTTCGCATGCTGATCAACACATACTGCCCAAAAGACCAGTGGGGATCACTACCTTCGACAACATAGGAGGGCAAGTGGTGGAGGGACCACAACGCCGCAAGCTCGTCTGAGTAATACTGAGTGGGCTATGAGCAGTTCCAGAAACCAGCACAACATGTATTACAAGTAAGGCCATTCCGGTGGTCAGTAATACAGCCTGGTAAAACGGAGAAAATGAAACAGTCACCAGTACATGAATATGTACACCAGAAGTACAAAACGTACCTAAGTTGGGCCTCGTGTCACGATTGAGTGAGCAGCCACAATCATGTCCTGTTACTAAAGTATTGCTTGCCAGAAAGACCTCAGATCATCAAACATTAAAGGAAACCTTGACTCTGGAGAGGACTGTGTGGAGGTGATACACTGCGTAAGCTAGTTTGACCTTCACCAAATTACTGAGAAAGAAGAAAAGACACAGCAAGTACAGCAGGAGCTCAGAGGAAACTGTAAGATCTGAAGGAGACGTTGGCTAAAGTACCCAACTCTCTGATGGCTGACTGGCTTTGCACCCCCAGACCTGATTAGGCATACACAACATATACAACAGAGTTATGTCAGAGGCCCAGAGAGCATTGCCAACCTGTACTGCTCCTGTGTACTAATCCTGCAGCAACCTTGATCGGTCAACCTACATTTGTAGCCACTCTAGCCAGTGTAAGAAGGATATATACATAACTGGAAAGATAATGGGAATGCAAGATTAAACTGCACATCCTGTACAGTATCACTAGCTCTAAGCATCGTCCAAGTCGAGACAATTACTGATGCTGGCACACCATACGAAGCAACCTTGTTGTATTATGACATGAATATAGTGAAGATATAGGTGCACTGCACAGACAATGTAGAGGGAACAATGCCGATGTAATGGGCAAACAAGCTGAACACCAGAGGAAAGCTTAAGCCAGAGGTAGAAAAAAGTTGAAGCTACTAGTTATAGTGCACTCACTCATTATCTAAGCCACTGATCCTGATTAGGGTCACAGGGGGTGCTGGAGCCTACCCCAGTGCTCATAGGGTGAAGGGCGGGGAAACACCCTGGACAGGTCGCCAGTCTATTGCAGGGCAGACACACGCATTCATACCTAGGGGCAATTTAGTGTCTCCAATTCACCTAACCTGCATGTCTTTGGACGGAAACCGGAGCTCCCGGGGGAAACCAACGCATGCAAACTCTACATAGAAAGGACCCTGGCTGCCTGGCCAGGAAGCGAACCCGAGACCTTCTTGTTGCTGTGAAGCGACAGCGCTACCCACTGCGCCACCGTGCTGCCCTAGTTATAGTACACTGTTTCGGTAAAATGAAGTGTATATCTAAAAATGCTACACAAAGACCAAAAAAGGTAGGTAAGAAGTAGTGTGAAGGAAAGTAATGAGTCAAACCACACACAGTGACACTTGTAATGTGGAAAAGGCTGGTTAGGAAAAGCTTAAAGGAGTCACACTACAACTCCCATGAACCAATTCAGACCCTGATGTTTGTTTGTGAGGCCTTTGGTGCTGGAAAGGGAGAGAAAGACAGAGAAAGACAGACTTAAAATTCCTGCATTTAAATATAACTGATGTTCCCTGTTCAAAGTCGTGATGAAGCCTGCATCTACTGTTTGTTCAACTCAATATCTCACTTCTGATTTTGTGACCATAACAAAATGTAGGGATAAAATTCATTTGAATGAAACCTTTTGAGGATGATCTGTCAACAGTCTTGGGCATTCAGATCTTGAAACAATACAAAATGTATGTGTGTGTGTGTGAAAACAAAAGCAAAAAAAAAGAAAAAAAACCCTACCTCTACTTGAAAAGGAAATATTCATAATGTTTTAGTGCTCAATAGAATGAAGTCGTTCAAAAGTGCACACTTCATCGAAAAAATCAAAAACTTTGAGATCAGGAATAATTTGTCATCCGTCATAAGATGAGCACGATTCCTTGCATTTGTCCTTCCATATGTCAGATAACCCACAAACACACTCAGTAGAAGGCGGACTCACCGGGTTTTAAAACTCCGGTCTGCTTGTGAATTTAAGTGAGGTGCATGACATTAGTCGGCTCTGCTTGAACATGAAACGGAAGCTGGATAGCTCTGCACACTGTGAGATGACACTGGCTCTCCCAAGAGGCGTCAGCAGTGCCTATGTCACCCCAGGTGTTGCCAGGAGCGACGGGGCAGACGCTCAGAGAGTCAGAGGATCCAGCACAAACAATGTTGCCCCCACCCCCCCACACACACACCACACACCACACACACACTCTCCCCTCGACACACTTTGAGTGCCTTCAAATGTGTGCTCCTCCTTGAAAAAGCCTCCTACCTCCAGGTGCCAGAAAGCCACATGTTAATCCAGAACTGTCTGATAGGCAAATGTCTCTTTGAGGCATTCAATGAATATTAACCATAGTCTTCACAGTCTATAGAGACATATTCACCTCAGTGATATGTAGACTCCTGCAGAGAATACTGCAAATCCACCTTCAACACTAAAACAACTAAGTTTTTTTTTTTTTTTTCTCTCACTTCAGAAGATAAATACAGACATTGTTTCAGCAAAGCTTACAACACAAAGTTTGGTAAATATAGTATTTCTCAGATGCATTCTACCAAATGTATAATTTTACCTTTCCTACTGTGCTGTCAGAGAGAAATCTGTTATGGGGAACTCCTGCAGAAAAAAAAAAAAAAAACTCATTTATGTGTATGCCAAAAAAGCTGCAGTTAATTATATGCAAAGGAGAACCTTATCCTGACCCAAGCACGTTTTTAACAAAGACACCTGCATTTCCAGCTGAAAGAGCAATCCCGCAATCATTTGTCATTTTTTTATCTAATGCCCCTACTGAGACGGCTGGTGCAGACATGCTCTCTCTCTATTGGTCGAATGAGCAGCAGAATCGGCCACTGTGTCTGAAATCTAAACTCACTCTTTTTCTCTCTTTGAGTACAGAAAGAGAGAGGGAGAGAGAGAGAGAGAGAGAGAGAGAGAGAGAGAGAGAGAGAGAGAGAGAGAGAGAGTATCTGAGTGCTGCTTCAACTCAAATCTGAAAATGGTTCATTTAAAAGAGGTATAATCTGTCCCAGAAATCCCGCCAGGATGCTCTCATTAATTTGGGTAATACACACTGTGTCACAGTTCCTGTCGTGCCAACAAGAGAGATGAGGTGGAAAAAAAAATCGTACTTTTTGGAGAGCCCTAATTTACCTTTTAAACCAAAAAAAAAAAAAAAGGCTCTCCTCCTTTCATTAGAGCCATGACACTCAACACAGTTGAGGTCTTTTAATGATTCTCATTGCAAATACAAGCACATCTGCATATGCCACTTTCTCCATGCAAGGGACTGTACAAACATGCAAAGATTAAAGTTAAGAAATTACACATTCTCCGTTTATATCCTATTTCAAAAAGGGACACAGGAGTTTTTAAATTAAATTTAGTAATTAAAAACAAGTTAGTTAGACAGTCAGGGAAATTAAGGTAAACAATGCTATTGCAATTAAAAATTATCATAATTCTCAACAAAGATTAAACAGTAGAATATTAAGAATCTAATAAAGTCTATTCTCAAGAAACCAGCCAAACTACTTCTATGCGCTAGTATTTCAACAGCAACAACTTTAAATATGGATGAATGCTGTCCTATATAAGGTCATGATGAATAGAAAAGTATCTGCAACAGAAGCGGAAAAGTCTAAAAATGGGTGTATTGTAGATTCCATGTAAATTTGTGGAGCAGCAGAGGATGAGTGTGAGCAAAGACAAGCAATCGTAGTAGCACCTCTCAGTTTCAGCTCTTATCTTTTGTTTGTACTGAAGTTACACACATAGACAGAGTTGATATCGGGAGCCAAAGAGAGAGAGATGAGGACAGAGGAGGGAAAAAAAGGGATTGAAGGAGAATAAAAAAAAAAAGCCATAAGCATTTCAAGCTATTGCTGAAACAATCCAATTACAATGCCTATCAAACTTAGCTTCACAGGTTATGGCTTCTAATTGCCTGACAAAAATTGACACTTCAGTCGCAACACTGTAATATAATAGGAGGCCAAATTAAATTTGATCGAGGGGCAGAAAACGACGCTATCGCTCAACCACGTGGAAAAGAGATCAACTGGCATGATATAATGGATCAAAAAACGAAAATTATTCATTAATCGCGTTGGGTTTTCCAATAATGGAAATGACACAGTTCAGACGTCTGCGTAAAAACACTATTAATTAAAGGCATGATAGATCTAACAAGGCATGGAGCCCAGAGAAGTCATCTCCTCTCAGCTAGTTGGCGAAGGTGAGGGATGGTAAGACTGGGCTGACTGGTAGACCACTGATCTGAGTGGGGGGATGGGGGAGGGGTGTGTGGGTGTGTGTGTGGGGGGGGGGGGGGGGTGTTGGAGAAGCAGCTGAGTCTGATGTCTGAGTCTAATGTAAGAGTGCTGATATGCTGAGAAGCCAAAGGCTGTTCTCCCTCCCATCGCCTGACCCCTGAGTCTCAGCACTGAGGCAGTGACCCAGCTCCTCCTGACCTCTGAGCAGCACGGACGCCGGGATGGCAGACTCCCCAGTGGAGCCGAGCAGCCTCTAAACCAGACTGATCTTGGCTGCTGTAATTGGGTCAAAGCTCTGCATTGCCTTATTGATGTGCAAATGCTAACTGTCAAGGCATGTCACTTTCAGCCATATTAAGGAACACCTAGAGCATGTCTGAGTGGGATCAATGAGACCTATATTCCTTAAAATATGACGATCCAAATATATACGAAGGGCATGTTGTTTAATAAAAAAAAAAACCCTACAGCGGAAGTAATAATCCTTTAAAATGAAATCTTCAGACAATCTTCAAAAAATCATGAGCTAAAGGATGATGCCAAGTATGTGTTAAGAGAAACATGAATTAAAATTTAAATGACACAAAGAACCATGCATATACTAGTATAACAACCAAGTTAGATTTCTCATCTTAATATAACACATGAATAGAGACTGAGCAGACAGAAGTTGTCATCGGTTACATGTTTTACAGACAAAAAAAAAACAAACCCCCCCCCCCCCCCAAAAAACGTGTTTTTGTGTTTGTGGGCATGAAAAACCAGCATTGCCTTGAGAGTGGCAGGATAGGGGTGGTTAGTGACAATCAAATGACACTATCAGATGAGTACTCAGACTGTGCTGCCTGTTGACTCCTCTAGTCATCATTAGAAGCGCATCACTGGACACCCAGAATCCCTCTGATGACAAAAAGAGAAGAATCTCTACTGCAAACTACTTATATACTTATGTCGCTATCATTTCAATTCTGTGTCAGTCCCTTGTCCACAGTCCTTACAATGACCACAATTTTCAACGTTATAAATATATCAAAGGACACCATTAAAGGAAGAGCAGAGATCATTGAAAGTTGTAGGTGTTCTGGTCTCATAATTGGATATTGATGGCCAATGATTCTTTCCATTTAATCTCTTTTTCCACATGGTGTGACTCGTAGAACACTGAGACAACCTAATTATAACCCCTGCTGAGGAGGTTGGTCCTGACCAAGGTTTCATCATGACCTAAACTTTCTTATCCTGTAAAAGCACTTCACAGGGACATGACACTGATACTAATTACTATGGGCCACTGTTATTGTAAAAGAATCCAGGACTATCCCTCTGACTAATACATCATCTTGCACAAATTATATTGTGTTGAACACATCTCAGCTAAGGTTCATTTGCATTGGTAGGACATATATATTGAAATTGCTAAAATGATATTAATAGGTTACTGGTCCTATGTTCCTAGTGACTCTGAATGAATGAAACGTTGATTTCAGAGCTCACGTCTTAACAACAATCTCTCTATTATGGTACTTTGTGATGCAAAAACGCCCAAAACTGGACCTAAAGAAAGTTTATAGCCACTAGCAACCCAACAAGGAGTTAAAGTCTGCACTTGGGATTATTTCCTTTTCCTCCCCAAATCCTCCATGTTCCTCTCATATCTGAATAGAGATCAATGACCTGGAGCCGCTGGCATTTCCCCTCCTCTGCCAAGGCCCAGTTGGATAAGGGATATTTCGGACCAGAGAACAGGTGGACCCCAGCCAGGGGAGACAGTTCAGCCAGCTTGCCCACAAACAGGGGTCAGGCTGGGCCACACGTCACATAAATCAATCTGACGTGTTCACCCAGGCCTGCTCGGGCACAGGCCTACCTGCGGCCTAAACCCCACGCTCACCAGCCTACTGGCTGTGCTGCTATTTTGAAGCATGGTTCAGGGGTGCATTTGGAATGGGTCAGCTGACTTTGTTCCAGGGCCTGGCTGGAGAGTCTTCAGGTGCCTTCTGGTTTCACAGCCTGTGCTAGCGTTACGGCTCCAGTGTAGAAATTATTCTGACACTGAATGATCCTGGTGAGCAATGGAATGAGTGTGCAGTGGGACAAACGAACGTGTAAGACTTAACATCTCATTCAGGTTTTTGCTCTATCATTGCAGAAAGTGTCTGTTTTGTCTACATTACTACATTAAGCACATTCATTTTTGATGTTTATCTTAAATGGACGCTCTCTAATCGATCCATAGTCCAGGACAAAACAGCAAAGCAAATATTGCTGAGTAATATCTTCACAGCAATAGTATTATCATTTCTTTCACCTTGACCTGTCTGGCACTGAAACCTATCTCCAAATCATGTGCGTTGATCTGTCTGACTTCATATTCCTTTGAGTACTGCCACTTTCCTATAGACTATTGTAACACTGCAATGAAAGACCTATTACTGTGGGAAGCTATACCAATCGATAGTGTAATTTCAGGAGGCATAACTAGATGAGGCAAAGAGATTAAACCAGATTATGACAACAGGAGGTCATTTTACTCAAACTCCAAAGGAATGCATGGGTTCAAACTATATATGATCAGCACAAACCAAAGCAAATAAATGAGTCCATAATTGTCATTTAGACTGTAATACAGTATATTACAGCAATCTATAAATGACTGTATTAAACTAAAAGACATGGGGCCTGTACCTTTTGTCTCAAACTCTTCTTTAGCAAATGCATGATTTGCATTCAACACCGCTTAGTGTTGCTGCTTTACATAATGCAGAACTTGTCTTTCAAACTGTTAGCAGCAAACTTATTCATTAATTTGTTTAAGTGAATAATCAAATGTGATTTTAATTGTCAGAATCAAACAAGCATAGCAAAGTAAACTCTTTATGAAGTACGTCAGAGCTCCCCTGTAACTTTTCAACAATACAGTAATAAAACAAGTGCTTGTCAAGATAATGTTACATTTGTTACAGAAAAATTTATAGGTCTTTACGTTTTTTTTTTCTTTTACTTTTTTTTTTTTTTTGCTCTCAAATTATCTTATTCAAGTTTCCATTAGTGCTATTTTCCCCTAAATAATTAATATATGCTTTCCTAATCTCAAGAGTGGATGAAAAGACTTAATTCCCTTTAAATGATTTTTCCATCTCTCTGAAATGTGTCCTTGTTAAATGAATGTGTTTTTTAATATATATAACTTCTGAGTAAATTGTGGATATCTCTGTTTTTCAAAGCTGATTTGAGACCTGGGATTGCTGAGTGAAATTTGTTGAAAGTGAAGGAATTTGTTTAAGAAAGGACAAATTAAATTGCCAGCTAAACTTCTGTCAGATTAAAAATAATTTCACTTTTCCTGAATCCCAAGGCACACTTGTGGCAGTGTTGTTGTCTGTAAAAAGATGATAGAGAACTCAATGTTCATTGTCAGTTTGCTGGAACAATAGACCAGCATACTGGCTCACTCTTATCCAACCACAGACCACAGAGAAATAGCTGTTGCAAAAGTTTTCTTTTTTTCTCTGTCACTCTCTTTTTCTAATAAATTCTTCTCACTGCCTTGAAAAACCAAGCGCTCTTCAAAAATAAATAAATAAATTCAAGTAGAATAAGTTTCAAACTTTTGCACAAAGGTTGTGAATGATGAAGTATCACTTAAAAGATAATGAAATATAACATGGCAAAATAGTGTAGAATTGAAGCAGTGTCCTGTATTGGAGAACTTTAAAATGATTTAAAATACTCTGTTTATCTAATTTTATAGATATCTTGGTAGAAATGTTTCTCCTTCATAGACATACCTTGCACTGATAGAAACTCACTTATATCTGGTCACAAATATATACATTATGGACAGCAGGTGACTGATGGGCATTGTAATAGGTGTTTCTTCTGTTTATTCAAGTGAAACTGGAAAATTGCTGAAGTAGTAAACTAATAATTCAGGGTTTCTTTAAAAAGCATAGCATTTGCTAGCATAATAGCATAGTAGGAAAAACTATTCCCTCATAGATTGGCTCATGAGCGAAGACAACTGTTCACATCGAGTTCCATCTGATAATTAAACTATTGTATATCCATTTTTGTCTTATGTGTACACATACATCTTTACGTAGTTTCCTTTTGTCCAACATAGCTGTAAAGTGTTCCAAGCTTGTTTTTGTTTTTTTCTTTTTCCTTTTTTTTTGTTTTGTTTTTTTTTTTTCGGTTTTGTTTTTATCAAAGGCATACAGCTCTCCTTGTGAGATCCAAATATGTATATGCACAATTTCTGCCAATTTAAAGTATGCGCAGCTTTGAGGATCTCAGATCCAAGATTATCCTGAGGGCATTCAATTCCATGACACTGACCTTACTCTGGCCTCTGAGTGAGCGGCCTCATGCCATTAGCGCCGAGGAAAGGCTTTTAAATGAAATCTAATCTCGTCTGCATCTGATCTGTCCACTGCAGAGCGAGGGAACCTGGCCTGGCTTTAACAGCAAACATCCTCTACCGCTGTATCCTTTTCTTCATCGCTCAATATCCTCCTCCCGATGAAAGAGCCATTTCTGTAACAAAGTCCCCGCAACAGGTACGAAAATCGGCTGTAATTTCACTCAGGGTAGTTGCCCTCCTAACCCAATGTACCTCACCACTCTACTGGATCCTCACACTTCCACAGGATTTAACATACAGTAGCTGGCTGTGTTTTGATGCATGTCGTTGGATTGCTATCACATTTGTATGAGAGCGATTATTATGTTGAATGTGAGTGTTGTGCACGCAGTCTCTGCATGCCCGGTGGGAGTGGAATGTTCTTATTGCTTTGTAACTATTTTTCATTCATTGTGAAATTATAACAGAGACTGTGTTGAAGTTATGAAGCACACCAGAGCATTTAGAAAATTACTGTGAAGCAATTTCCATATGATACTGAATACTATTCTCTCGGGCTTATTAGTGGTTCTTACATACTTAATATATATGCATCAGCAAAGCCTGTAACTGTTTAATTTTGCTTGCTTTACAGTGACAGAAACAGGAGCTGTCTTCAGCATTGAACTTTCAAGAAAGACGTCCTATCCAGCTGCTAATTAAAATGTAATATTCTGGTGCAGTCGATACGGGCTGACCAGAATCAATATCCTAGGGAGAGGTTTGAATGACAGATCAGCCTGACAAGATGTAGTAGGTCACAGTTCCCAAGGAAAAGTGCTCTTTATATTTTGCCATATTTGACCGTCCTGCCAAAAAACAAGGACGGTTCTGGTGTTTGACTGTACAGAGAGCACTGTCAAAATGTTCTTCAGTCTCTAAGTGTCCATGGCTAAAAATTCAGAGAAAGGATTATTGATATGTAGTTCAGTTATACTTTAGCAATAGGTTGTAATAGGTTACAAAATTATTTCTCATTTACACAAAAAAAGTATCAGAGTGCCGGAGAAACAAGGAACAGAATTAAGATAGAAAAAATGGTGTGACTTAGGAGGATTCATTTATACACACATGGAGGTGCTCTTAAACGAATAAAACAGTACTCCTAGTGCTCTCTCTCTCTCTCTCTCTCTCTCTCTCTCTCTTTCCTATTTTCTTTCCTTCATTTAGTCAGAACAGTTTGTTAGTTTTTTGGGTGGCTGCCTACTTGACCTGCACCCAGCAACACCTCCACATTCAAAGCCTTCACCATTACCCCACCTCATTTACAAACCATTACTCAGTTCTGCTCAGTTGAAGCACATCCATATATTCTTTAAGGGCTGGTTTAACTTCATCATTAGGTTAACAAGCTCCCTTCCTTCCAAATGATGATCCGCAGAATTCTGGGGATTTGTTCTGCAAGGTGAGCCAGTAACTGACTGGGTACAATAGGCAAGGGCAACTGAATTAGTACAGAATAATCATAAAAATTGTTTTTCATATTTAATCACTTTGGAACATGCCAGAATAAGCACACACACAAACACACACACACACACACACATGCACATCCATAAATACAATTAATACATCACTGAACTTTCTAGGAATTATCAGCATCCAAACAGCTGGAAAATTAGCAGTAGTCTCCTTTCAAAATGGCCAAAAAATGTTATTAAACTGGAGTCACATTGTTCATTTGAATTCCTCAAGGCTTGGGGCTTTGGACAACTCCTAACCCTTAAAATATTACCTTTATATATACAAGTATATATATAATATATTTTTTAAAATTTCTGTTACATCTGCAAGGTCCAACAGTGTTAATGATATGATGCAGGTTTGATTAAAAGAAAAAACGACAATGGATTTAAAAAAAAAAAAAAAAAGGTATCTGGTGTTAGACCTTTCACCTCATTTTTGATTAACATTCAACGCTTAATTGATTAAGCTACTTTCTTTAGCGATTGCAATGCTCGATACATTAAATGTGAGAGTTGAATACTGCTTTAGAGGGCTACGTTCAATCAATTTGACTGAGACTGCTTTCATTTTAGCTTGGAAAAAGTGAAAAGTAGCTTGTTTTTATAGCTAATTATCCAGTGTTTTCTAAGCTAAGTAATACTATCACTACGTTTTACAATTCACATTGTTACATCTACGTCCAGTTAATCAGTCAAGCCACCGCAGCTGGTTCATGACAGCAACAATGACAGTCACAAGCGTTAGCACTGCGAACTCCAGTAGCATCTAAGTAGCCAACTAAGAAGTGAATGTTCCAGCAAATCTTTGCATCATAAGTCCTAAACATATAGCTGGAGAGATAATAGGGCTATCTTTTTAATGTGTTTTTATGACTTACCCTAAAATGCATCTGTAAGCTAATTAATTACAATAGCTCAAGAGGTTAATTATGCTACTGCTTTTGTGTGTCAATGACACTCAAACATACTTCATTAGCTTTGATGCGTGAGGATGTGCATGGGATTCTAAATGTGTCAGTCCACACCGTCTTGACTGTTGTTTCTAAGGCTTACATCAGGCAGAGCAAGTGTTACGATGTTTATCTCTCTCCATGTACATTTTCTGTGTCACGCAACACCAACTTTACAAAGTGTGCATGTTTCAGAGTATTAAACTGCTGATAAAACTTTGGAAATATTCATGTTGTGTCTAAAATACCACATACCTTTCATGAAGTATGAGTTAGTTGGGGACCTCTACAAAATGCTGCATCTCCACAGTAATAAATAATAAACTAAATAACCAAATATGCCTACCAGAGGACTACAAGCAAGTACACACCCTACAACAGCAGAAATTAATGCAGATAGATACATTTGTGTGTGTGTGTGTGTGTGTGTGTGTGTGTGCATGTTTGTGTGCAAGCACGTACATATGCGCATGCGTGCGTGAGTACAGTTAGTGTTGGTGTCAGAAGAAAACTTCTAGGGCGTCTGTTTGGTTATTTCCTTTGGTCTCCGTGCAGCTGAACAAACAATGGCCCATTTTAATGTGGTACCTTGCTTTCCTGGCATGCATATTCATGATGAGCCGACGCTTGGCAGTGACACGGGGGTATGGCGGGGATGAGGCGTGCTTGTCGGAGTGTGTCACGTTTCCAGACCAGCGAATTTTTTTGATTAAAGTCCCTTATCCGTTTCATCATGCATATCCTCTCCCTGATTAAAGTGATCTGAGGCTGACACTCACAATGTCAGAGTGAACTGAGGAGGCCTCCTCCTCCCCGAACATGCCTGGAATCCCTAATCCTTCAAAAATACATCCGTCTGTCTGCCTGTAAATATACGCGTACCTCACCCCCATCCCCCAAGCCCCCCAACCCACCCCCACCTTCACACAACTGCTTATAATTGTTTACCATTGTAAGGAAATAATTGTTGTCTTTTTAATGTCAAGTAAATATTAAGATTTCATTAACTCAGGTAAAGAAAAAAAAAAAACTATATTTTTATTGAGGTATTTGCTACACTGAAAATGTTAAAAAAAAAAAAAGTGGGATGAAGTGATTTTCCCATCTTGACATTTTACTCATAAATTTTCTTCTTCTTCTTTTTTTTTTTTTTTTTTTGTATGGTTTTGGTTTGTTGTTCTAAGTAGTGGGTCATTGTTGCAAACTCAACTATTTGCCTAACCATTTGAACATGGAGGCCTAAGCATTGCCTAACCAAAACTTTCCAAGACTTCAAGAATCTCATTGTCTGTATTTAATCCATTATTTCCCATACCAGACAGATACAGTAGAAGTAGTGTACATACTCCCTGTGACAAAATGAGCTTGAGACTCTGTGTATGAACACAGGCTTACACAGCAGAATTTGATACTAACTGTTTGTACAGTTGATCTTTGTAACTGTAAATATAATGTCCAGTAAACTCTAAACTGTCTTTTATCAGGTTTACATTGCATCACAATCTCAGTAATTTAAAGTGAAATATAAGATGAGAGGGAGACAATTTAAGATTAAAGTTTGATAAATAAGAATAACATATGAGCTACCAGTACTGTTGGCAGTTACAGAACTGGATTAGCAAATTTATAAAAACTAAAATTGCTTTCTTTTTTAAGATGCTTTTATGCGCTTTTTGCAAACATGTCAGACATGTTACTTCTTACCCTCAGTTTCATTGTCCAGTCATCCCCTTCCATTATTCAGAATTTTTGCTCCATTTATAAGTTCTGACCTTTGATTCTAAATCAATTTCCTCATATTGACTTTTCTGTAAGTGCATATGATCATACAGATTAAAAGTGATGTAACATTTATTCTCACAAGGGATTTTTCACCATTGTCATTAAGTACGTTCCTCCTGAGTCATATGCATTTACTTTAAGTAAGATATTACTCATGAGATGGTATTCAAACTCATAGGGAAAAAATGGAATACAAAGAAGAAGACATACAAGCCACCATGTCTGGTAAGGCTCCATGTCTGACCTCTTGCATGATATGCAATAATATTAATGAGTATCAGTGCTCTCAGAGATTTAAAAGTCATAGGAATGGTATGTCCTTTGAAAGCATCTCTGTCAAGTAATCTATGTTATATTAAATATATTCTTCTTGCTAATAATCAGTAATCAGTACATTACCCAATCATATGCCTGCTGTTCTCAGTGGTAACCTGTGCATGTGTGTAAGAATGGTCAGTATGAGTGAAATGAAGATGTACTTGTGTTTGTAATGAGTATATCTGCAAAGGCAGCATGGACAGACGTAGTTGAAACTGTGTTATAATTAATGGTATCAGAGCACTGTACAGTTGGGGATCAGTAAGGTACAGATTACCTTAGACTGTAAAACTCCCAAACCTCCTCTGCCTCTGTGCTTTGGGTGAAGCTTTAACATTTTCACAAGCATTTATAATTTTTGTGTAATAGCTCGGTGTGATGATTTTCCATTGCTTTTTTGTCTCATAAAAAAAAGAAAAGAAAAGGAAAAAAAAAACTGTCTTCATAAGTTCACAAGAAAAGTTTTACTTCACAAGGGGAAAAAAAAAACCCATTACATTTGTTTTCAGCTGTAGTGGAATTTTAAAGTATGTAGTAATCCATTGGTATTTTACTAAATGCACATTTAAGAACAAAGAATATTGAAAACAGAGTTCCAGCAAAGATGTCCACAAAAATAAATAAATAAATAAATCCAAAAGTGTAGAAACCTGGGATCTTGGGGTTAGTATTAGTTGTCAACCAATGATCAAATAGCACAGACGAAAGGCAACTACAGAGTGCCTTGCTGGCAAAGAAATATAAAGTCCAGATTTAATTCTGATACCAAGAAATAGAATTTCAAAGCTGGATGTCTTATCGTTGGCATGTCCCTTTGCCGGACTGATTTCCCTAGCAAAAGCCTGTCACTGCTATTATGTTCAACATGGAACCAATTTACTGCACCAGCTAAACAGGGTTACTGGTGCTCTTGTACTCCCTAAATGTTTGAAGTTATCACAGAAGGGGAAAAAAAATAGCATTTTGAATGTTTGGGGGAAGGGGGTAGGTTGGAAGGACTGTAATTGAAAAGTATCAATCAAAAACAAGGCAAGGGGCAGAAGGGGAAGCTATTATGTTAACCCACTCCATCGTGCAGAGGAACCAAAATGCATTTCCTTTGTATAGGTAATTCACTTGCACTCTCCAGCCCTTAAGCCACAACCATGGTCTCTCACAAAAAAAAAAAAAAAAAGAAATCTCCAGACCAAGGCTTTGGATTATCAAATGGAGCATGTGGCCATTACAGGGCTGTTTTGTGATGCTATCTGGAAACATAGATAAGAGCCTGGCTGGTCAGGCGTTTGCAGTTTCTATACATGAGAAATGAAGACCTTGTGATTCAGGTACCTCTAACCTTTTCATGGAGGTTCTATGTATACAGTCAGCACTGTATATTACAACCATCCTTTCATACATGTCATATAGGCCTGACCTCCAACAGACAACATCAGCTGGTACTCCTTTCTGTGTATAATGTGGGGTAACCTGCGGTCATGTATGTGTAGTGCGACCAAAGGTGTGATGTAAATGAAACTAACGACAAAAATACTCCTCGTTTTATGATATATTTCACAAATTCTACACATGAATCTCAGACATTTTTTTCTTTTACTTGATCCACACATAGTCTGTCACATCTATTATATTACATTACAGTTTTCAAAAAAATAATGAATAGTACCAGTAAAAAGAAATTGAGGACAATCACACACACACACACACACACACACACACAAAATAATAATATCAACGTAGCATTTGAGCAACCTCTCAGTATTGCATGAATAACTCACCCCTGGCCACTGTTAAATTCAAGTAGCCTCTTAAGGGTCAGTGTTTTGTTTCGCTTATTTAAGGAATGGAGCATTGTGCATTTCAAATTCTCTCATGGATCCTACTCCCCATTTTTCTGGCACTCAGAATAAATTCTGAATGCATTAACATAAAATAGAATTGACTGTACATTTAGCGGTTGGGACACACTGCTCTGAAACCCAGAGCATATTTGAATCAAGGTCAAACAATTTACCTCAGAATTATACATTCCTATTGTTTTAAACAATATGATGGCTTCTGTGCATTAAAATGAATTGTTGGATAAAAGTTTTATCTTCTGTGAATGGGCTACGACTGAGATGTGTGAAGCATTCTCCCTTGATGTGGTCATTATGGACCATATGGAAAATCAATGGAGTTTCTCTCAATGCATTAGGAAAGAAAACCTCCCACAGATATAGAAACTATCATTCATGCAGAAGAGCATGCCCATCAGAATATATGTCATTTTATATCATTTGATTATGTGACAAAAGATGACGACTGTATGGACATGGAGGATGACCACATCACTGTACGTGTTGTTCAAGACGATTTGAAATTACGCGAGACAGCCCTGCATATGCAGATGAAAATCTGTCCTTCGACCGGTCTGTGAATGCTCACAGCGGTCCATCTATCCCTCTGTCCACCCATATATCTTTCTTCCTCCTCCGCCCCCTTCTCGGTCCACCTATCTGTCTCTCTCTCTCTGTGTTCAATGCCTACACGCTTCCTTGTGAGCCCCATTTTCCCCCTTTGCACAGAAAAAAAAAAAAAAAAAAAAAGACAGCACGGGCGAGGTTTTTAATTCAAATTTCATCTCCAGCGCTGCGGCCCGTAAGCTCACTCAGCAGTCACTGGAGTCTAAAGTGACTCTGGGGAGCCCTCTCACAGTTCTATATGCAAATAGGCCTGCACCTGGGCAGTGGAGCAGGCCTGCTGAGAGGTTACTTATGCAAATCTGATTGAGTGAGAGCATATTGCCAGAGCGCACACGCGGGCCTCAGACACCAGAAGTTATATTTCACAGGAGTGGATGCCTCCATGTTCAGATGGAGCAGGGGAGTGAGAAAGAGAGAGGGAGAGGAGAGAGAGAGAGAGAGAGAGAGAGAGAGGACTACAGAAGGGGGGAAAAAGGAAGAAAAGAAAGATGCCAGCCATTTTTAGAATAGTAGGTGGCAGGTTTGATGAACATACCACCCCCACCCTCTCTCTCTCTCTCTCTCTCTCTCTCTCTCTCTCTCTCTCACACACACACACTCCCTCTCTCATTTTCTCTCTCTCTCTCATTCTCTCTCTCTCTCTCACTGTATTCCCGCTTGTATTCCCCCCATGCCCTGCTTGATTTTATAGCGTCAGGGGGCAGATGGAGTATAAATGACACAGGACCTCTGTAATTTCCTATGCACACTTTGTAAATGGGTTGAAATCTCAATATGTTCAACATGCTACCTTCTCTTTGAGAGCAGCATTAACCCTGTGATTAAGTGGTGAAGGTTGGCTGCAGTTCAATCTCCAAACTGATGCAAAGCCTTGATGTAGATAAATGACTAGGAAGAAATCAAACAAACCACTTACTACTTTGTTCAGTAATTGAATAAGGATAGTTAACTTTATAGATATTATAACTACCACCGTCATCATCACCACATTATTTCCAGTCTTTCTCAAACAGACATGCTCAGGTAAGAATATTCATAATGTTCAGTAGCATTAATGAAAGACAAATGCAATATGACTGACAACCAGGAAGACTGTGTTAGTCAGTTTTGAAACTTTTTTTTTCTCTCCTATAAGATTACTCAAACAAACTACGTATGCAGACAAAATGAAATTGTGTTATATGCCTTGCAGATTGAGTGTGTATCAGAATGACATGTTTATGATAACAGATATCTGTGGTGAAATAATATTGAAAACTTACTGCATATTTAATACATATGACATAGAGATCTGGATATATAACACAACATGTCTGAGACTGGAGGATCAACCATTACATTTTCCTTACATTGCTCCACGATACTGGGATGTTATATAGTGCTACATAAATATTTAGTTATTATATAACCGGAGATATTAGATAATTATGGACATTAAAATAACATATATCAAATAATGTAAAATTGAACCAATATGCTTTTGGGTATTTGGCCCCAGTACACAGCGTATCTCTAAACTGTGCGTATGTGTAAAAGTGAAACATATTATGGACAGTGGAGCACAAACAAGTCCAAAATCGCAATTCATCATAAATATCCTCTTCAAATCCCTTCTGAATGGGCTCCTAGGACACATTGCCGCCATAATGTGCACTGAGGTGGGGTGAGTCTTATGTGCTATGCTTGTTTCTGACATGAAGTGTGCTGAAAGGCACACTTTCATTTTATGATTCTATGTTGTGTAGCAAAATACATTTCTGCTATCTCAGTGACTGAAAGTAAAATAAAATGTTACTTCACAGCTGCTTACATCTCTGTTTCTTTACCTCACATTACAACTTGATCACCTCTCCCATAAAATCTAAATAACCATTTCAAAGGGAAGCGATGAATCACAGACTCCAACTGATCAAAAGGCTGAACAGAAGAGCAAACAAATCCTTTTTAAAAATATCGATTACAAGGACTACCATTCCGCTACCGTACTGTACCATGATGCGATAACTTCATCGCCTTGACATAAAAGTGCACTGGCAGTGTACAGAATTATAAATAATATATTCATTTATAGTAACCTCACCATCTCATACTTATTTATAGCTTCTGTATAATAATTTATAGAACAAGTACAGTTAAAGTTAGTCCTGTACTATCCATTGCTATATCTTGTATTGTATCTACATATCTTTTTCTTTAGTTATCAAAAAATAAGTCCACAGTGTTCAGAGTTCCTTTCTGCTCTGTGCAGGATTTACATCCGAAAACCTCTTCTTAATAAACGGGTATGATAGATAATTTAGTTATACAAAATATGCTTCAAACTGGGTTACAATGACTAAGCTTTTAGAAAAATCGTTATGCTATGTTTGCTCTGAATATATAACAATGTTAATATTTAATGTTCTGTATTGAATACAATAACTTTGTTTGGCAGCATTATTAATACTATTTTATTTCTGAATGCAACAATGATTATGTTTTTTGGGGCAAAGATATTTCATGGTCTGCTGCTCTGATGACCTTTTGCATGATGTGTGTGTAAGTGTATTTGGCACAGTTATGTTTCAGCTATTTGCAGTATGGGCCCCTGGTCCCCAAATAAACTCAGTCAGCTCAGTCAGTCAAAACAATCATTAAAAAAAAAAAAACTGTCATCTACTTTTTCTGTGATATTCTGATTTCTCAATTATATAATTCAGATAAAACCAGGAATACACTGAAGTATTCTGAATCAATGTGCTTTCTGCATCAAATTGAAAAACTGCACATTACTGCAGTCAACTTGTCCACATGCTAATAGTCTCCTGTCACATGGTATTCATTCAAATAGCACATGTGCCATTAAGCTCTAATTACACCAAATGCATACTGCTTTATACCTGTTGACTAACTGCTGTATGCACGTATAGTAACATGTCAGTTTGGTCCTCTGAACAGCATGTCACTTTGAGTCAAATGCTCAACTTGACAAATTAATTTAATCCATTACATCATAATTACATGAGATTACACTCAAAGGCAGACGCTCGCGCAAGCACATATTATGACTTCCATATAATGAGGTAAAGTCGTGAAGAAGTTTGGTTATAATAATGGTAGGTACACGGTTGCTGGTTTCTTATTGTGTAAGCAATGGCAGCACTCTTTTCTTCTTCACTTGAAATGGTAGAGCAATGTCTACAACATTGTTCACAATTTCCAAATAAAAAAAAAAAAAAAAGTTGTGCTTTTCTACTGAAGGAGAAGAAGCAAAAGAAATGAAGGGAAAAGGCTGTAAAAATCTCTCACGATAAAATCTTTCCATCATTTGTCAATGCCTCATCCACTTGTAATAACCCCATTAAGTGAGGAAATGCTTTTTCTCTTTCTGTCTTTTTAATTTTGTTTTTATTTCATTGTTTTATTTCTTTTATTATTTTTTTTAGGTGTGTCTGAAATTGATTATCTCACCATGAGTAGACACCCAACGCTCACAGATTACTGCTGTTAAGCCAAATCAGACTGTTTATTCACACTGTCAAGGACTCTGGGGCCCAAAAATGACTCTAATAAGTGATCGTTTTCACACTTGTTTAGTTTTTAAAGTGCTCATGCAAAATACAATAGAGGAGAAGAGAAGCAGACTAGGGTTAGTGAGGTTATGGTGAGTATGCAGCCATTCCTTTTAATAAGGGTGAGCATGTCATCAGGCGCAGTCATTTTTCTGATGGTTTTCCTGCTCAGACGTGCCCATGCAGCCCTGCCTAAGCTCTAATATCATTTAAAGAGATTAGCAGATTTGTCCCTCACCGCTGTCTGACTATGCAACAGCCAGTCAGCCCCCCCTTTAATGATGAGTCTGCCTGTGCAGAAAACTGTGGCTCCACTTCTTTTCCATCCATCCATCCATCCATCCATCCATCCACCCATCCATCCATCCATCCATCCAACCCCCTCTCTATACTTCCTCACCCAGCAGCCAAAAAAGAGAGAGCTACAGAGAGAAAGTGGAGGACAGGCTATGTGACGGTAAGAGAGTGAGTAGCCGAAGGGGTTACATATGTGGACCCTGGGAAAGGTCATCTCTGAGCCAGATCCACGATGCCCCGTCTGAATCCCGGCCCCTGACAGCTGAGCAACAAAAGGGTCCCTGCCTCTGTGACTGACAGCATTTCTAATTGTATCCACTCATTCATGACAATTTGATTAAAATATTATGCCAAAGTCTCGCCCCCTGTTTGTTCCTTTCCTCCAAATCTAATTTTGATTTTAAAAAGAGAGATTAACTCCACAAGCATGACTGAGGATGCTATTAACTTCTACTTAATCTTTATTACTGATGTGATTTTAACATATGTATAGCTTTCGTCTCACTCCTATTGTTTTCCGCTTATTTCTTACTTGTGTAACGTTGACTGAAACCTAGAAGGATCGGCCGTTTAACGGCATTTGATGCACAGTCACAGAGAACAGGAAGCTGACTCCAGAGACGATGTGTCAGTCATTTCAAAAGCACTGATCTGTGCTTGACATAAACATCCTGACATCCTGATCATAAACATATTTAGATCATGAGATCCTAGCATTCAGACAATACCATGGGACTTTACGTATGAATAAAATTAAGTGATGCTCAGAGAAATATATTCACACCTGAACGATCTCTTACCTTAGGAGGTTAAAGAGAGATACACACACACACACACACACACACATACACAGAGAGAGAGAGAGAGAGAGAGCGAGAGAGAGAGACGCCATTTATAATGATATATATCTCCATATGTTACTAATTTAAATTCTTTCAATGGTAAAGTCATAACACATTTGTTTTCATATCAGTTCATCAAAAGACTGTATGTTCATGTGTCAGCACCTCAAAGCTTTCCTTCAGTTGCAGCACTAACCTATGGCATCCTTCATGAAATATGGTGCTCCACCTTTTTAGAACTGCTGTAGCAAACTCAGTGTTTGTCCTTGTTTTAGGTCATCAATTCAATTAGTTCCTCTACCTATAAGACTACAATAAATCTGTGCGATTCAACCACTTCTTCCTGCTAAAACACCTCCTATTCCTCCCCTTCACAGCCCTCTGGGCTCCTGCCCTTCCCCTGAAAGAAAAATAAATCCATTGTAATATGATAGCAGTGAGCTGAGGCAGAAGGGGTGGGGTGGGGTGGGGTGGTGTGGGGCGGGGGTGGTAGCAGCTCTGAGGATTTGAAAAAAAAAAAAAATACATGTATCATTCACCTGATTTGAATTGTAGCTCCCTTTTTTGAACCTCTGCCAATTCATTTTGTACATTAAAAATTGGTCAGGGTTGATAAGATTCCATTTTCATGGTTGGCAATGCAGAACTGGCGAAAGAATACAATTACAGACCCCAGAGTAAACTCTCCGAATGTCAACTTGATGTAAATGATCAAGAGCGGGTGCACAAAAGAACAGGCTTCAACTTCAACATCCCCTCCCCTCCATCTCTCTCTCTCTCTGTTTCTGTCTTTTTCTCTCTCTCTCTCTCTCTCTCTCTCTCTCTCTCTCTCAGGCACCCCTTCAACTCAGCTGTGCTGGCCCTACGGTGCCTTTACAAGTGGTAGTTATGTAAACAGACGCTCTGGTTCAATCTCGTAAAAAAAAAAAAAAAAAAGAAAGAAAGAAACGATACAGTCCAATTGAACATTTTATCAGGATACAAAATACAAAATCACATTTTAACATTCTCATTTGAACAAACCATTCATTTCTATATTTTACTCTAATCTGGGTGAATTTATCACCACATTTGAGTTGTATCATTTCAATGTTATACAATGTCTGAGTCCTAAGTGAGATTTCTTTTCAAACAGATGCCTCTCCATGCATCGGGAGGTTAATTGTAGTGTTTGTTAAATATTCCCCACGTTTTATACTTGTGGTTGTGACTTGGTCTCAGAATGAGCAGAATAGAAGTATCCCGAGCGGTCTGGAAAGCTGCCGGCTAATTTCTCTTTTAAAACTGCTAGTTACACACAAATGGGCGCAAACACTACCATTTTGATTACATATAGACAGGCTTATCTGTGTGCTCTGCTGGTACACATAACATATGTGGAGTCTGCGATAAAGCTGTAGTAATGAGGGAGATATGTAAATGTCCCCGAGTATATTTAAATTCAGACGTCAACACCGTCGACTGTGCGTGGCTCTTGGAGAGACCTGAGAGCACAATTCACTCTGTGGTGTCACCTCCCAATGCCAAGGCAGGCCGGAAGCAGCTGCATGCCCTGACACCTCATAATTACAGGACCGTGGCTCTGCCACATTATTAGACAATATTGGCCTTACTCTTCCTTTCACCTTTCACTCTGATGTCTGTCTATTTCTCTCCAACCCACCTTAATATGTGTGTGTGTGTGTGTGTGTGTTGTCTTTTCTCTTGCAGCCCCATCACAAAGCAGATAATAAGGATCTGGTAATGGCCAGAGAAAAGGTGTAAAGGGAAATATTTATGCATAAATTGAATATGTTTGAACTTCACACATTGTAGGAAAAAGCAAGGCAGTGGGAAATCATGTCGAGGTCACTTGTGTACAACCTGTGTACAAGGCTAGCATTACCGGGGGTGAGAGGCCATGATGAATGTATGCAAGGACACCTCGGTAACTAATAAAAGGTACAAGAGATCAGCCTTTGTGTCCTGTCAATGCCACAAGCTATTTATTGTGTCTGTTTTCTAAAGGAAAAGGTCATGATATTTTTTCTCTTTTTGTGTTTGAAAAAAACATGGAGACATCTCATTTCGGATTTACTACACTCTTAATTATTTCTGGTTTTATTCCTCTATTTAAAGCAAAAACAGATTGCTGACAAAAGTGAGACGGCACCAAAAGAGATATCTTTGACATGCCTAAATGCATCAAGTGAAACAGTAAGACATTTAAACTAATGCACACTTGAGATTGATCTGAACATGCTTCCATTCGTTGTGACTTGGAAGGGTCAAAACAAAACCATACCAGAAATTGTCGATGCTGTTGACAGTTAGAGAATTGGAAAACACAGAGGTGAACAAACAGAGTATGTGCATCTAAAAGTCAGACATAGTCTCTGGACTTATTCTCTAATTATATCAGCTTCATGGGATCACGGGCAGTTTGGGTAACTCGCACATCTGTTGCATGCCTACTAGCTGAAAGGGAAAACAGTGGAATGGAAGATAAATCTTGTTGCGTGACAAGGGTTTGACAGAGTGGAAAAATGCTCTGAGATCCCTATGCATGTAGAGGAGAGCTGGCCACACAACTGTGGCACATGGTCAAGCTCTCTCTGAACACAATGCCTGGAAACAGTCAAACCGAACTGAATGTTGCCTTAATACTCTTTTGACGCAAGCTTCCACAAATGAGCACATTACCATTATTTAATGCACTGCCATTTTATTTGAAATGTGTAAATATAGCATTTTTGCGATGAAGAAGAAATAATAAGAAAACATATTTAGGAATCCTCGGTGGTGTAGAACACTTAACAGCAGGTACGGCTGCAGGACACCTTTGTGGTCCGTTATTTGACCTCCCAGTTAGCAAGTCAAAAGTGGTGCAGAAAAGCTCCCGAACATCTAATAGAAGGACCCTTGATGCAGATGTGGAGCTCATCCTAATTTGACTGACCCCAGGGCGAGTGAGGTCAGAGCAATCAGCCTGTTCTGGAAGACAAAAGAACAGATGGGGCTGGGGAGGGATTATATCAATGTGTCAGATGTATGACAGAGTAATAGCGTTTGTTCTACCTCTGGCTTCAACAGCTATTGGTGCGAGTGGAGCTTCAAACTCTTGGTAGAACTTCAGAACTAAAGATAAAACTTATTAAGTGGTTCAGTTTCTTTGATGTGTTTTAAATAGGTTGATATATATTTCAAGCAAAGCATCCTGCTTTTCTAATGCCGAAGACCATCAATATTCATACTCCTATGACAACCCAAGTCAACAACGTATAACAGCGAAGGCTTAATGTCTTCGCACTGCACAATTTAAACATGTCAGCCCGTCTTTCGAGATGTTTTCATTAGCTTGTGTACATAACCACAAACGCACTCACGCCGGACATAGGTACCCTAGCTGCTCGGGAGTGACACAGTTGTACACGGCATCAGGGAGACATCATGTAAATGGGAGTTGACGCCATTTGCGAAGTGGAAATGAGGTTAGGCACAGAGCAGAGCTGGAGCGGATGCCAGGGAGCTGATGATCTCTCACCCCGACTCGAGAAACAGCCTTTGACACCCGTGTGGCATCACCATCCCTAATGACCACATGGCCATTTGTGAGAGATAAAGAAACACGCTTCGACAACCATCTGATGGGGGGCTAAAGCCACAGTGCAGAAAGAGAGGAAATGGATCGGAAGGGGTTACATCATTATGCAGCAAATTAGAAAAATTCATAATTTATCATTACACCCAGTCGAAATGCCACCCAACTGAGCCTCACCCTGTGAAAAACATCACGCGGAAAAAAAAAAAAAAAAAACGAAAGAAAAAAAAAAATACTGTCAGAGGCCTGCAGCAGCCAACGGGCAAAATTAATATGCAAATGTATGCAAGAAATTAAAAAGCAGAATTACACAGGCAAATGAGGTAGCTACACTTGAATTGTTAGGATTATGAATAATTACTGCGAATTTCCTGCTCCTAATATAACTTGTTTTTTGATAAACAAAGACTTAATTATGGAGATGCGCTGGAGAATTTCCGCGGCACTCATTAATCTTGCAGAAAAAACAAGTCCCCGGTGGCCAGCGGTAATGAAGAGAGCGTGCCCTGAATCGGCAGAAAGATCAGAGGCACCGGGGTGCCAGGGTAGCAGGAATGAAACGACAGTGCCACTGTCCCTCACGCGTACCCAAGAGTGTCATAACTTCTTCCGCTAACTATCAAAGGGACTTATTTATGCTGGCAACCAAGCCATAAGTCCAATTTTACGAGGCCTGGAGCGTTTGAGGGATGATGTGTTGATGCGCTCTGGAAATGCCACTTTTGTCGACTCCCCGAGCTTGGTCCCCACTGATAGCGAGCGGTAATGGACCTGAAGGTGGCTGGCAGAGGAAGGAGGCTGGCACACCATGGAGCCAACCTGCAGGGGGCTAGAGGGGCAGGCACTTTGGGGACCTGTGCCATAGGTCCTGCAACAAGCCGGGGTCCAGTGGTGACATCGGGGAGGCTCCCGGAGGAACGGGGAACAGATAAACAGGGACGCAAGCTACAGATGGCTTTAATAGGGCCTGGAGGTACCGTTTGTTCTTCAGGGAAATCAGCAATCTTCCAACCTTTAAAAATCAGCCAGAGACAGACAGGACTTTCACAGGGTGTTGAAACTAGAGATGATAAACAATACAAAGAGAAAGAAAGAGCAGGCAAACACACACACACACTTACACACACACACACTTACACACACAAGTCAAGGGCACCCTCCCTTTTGGCTCAGCTAATGTCACCTGATCACCCCTGCCTGTCCCAAATGTGTAACATGAACCCTGAATGGAGCTTGATCCAGAGCATGTCCAGGCAGCTATTTTTTGTGAAATAAATATATTTTGGAGCGTGAATTCAGGAGGAGAGTCAAGGCCAAGGGCTTGGAGGATGCCAAGGCATAGAGTGAGTCAATAAATGCATGCAAAGTATGAGCAAATGGCTTCAAATACACACCAGTGGACTTGCTGAAAATAATATTCATGTAAATTCCCCTGTCATTGAATATTGATAATCTGATGTACCTAAGGGCAAAAAAACACTAAATATTAGGATGACAATAACCTTAAGCCAGGGGACTCAAATAATAATAGTAATAATAATAATAATAATAATAAATATATTGTTCCACATCTTTTTATAATATGGGTGCTGGTGCTTTAGTCGAAGGAATAAGTTCGAGCTTTTTTTTTGTCTTTTGTTCGCCTTTAGTTTCAGGCAAAGATAAGGTCTTTAAAAATAAATAAATAGATTAATAAGTGAAAAATTTCCCTCCAAAAATGAAACTATTGTGATGGATAAATGTAATTTTTGGGTCAACAACATACATTTTACATTAATTAGACAATGTTGCTGTCACTCTAGAGACTCGAGTCTGTTGTTTCAAAACAAAGATCTGTCTTTCCCAATGAAGATGACAGGTGGCTTTGATGTTGTGATCAGTTCTTTCAGGAGGCACTTCCACCGAGTGCTTGCCTCTCGCTCCTCCACTTCACGATGTCTGAAGAGGGCCTGATCAACATGAAAGAAAAAAAAAAAATACGTCTTTAAGGAAGCCCTGCCATGCAATGAAAATTATGGCTGAAAACGTAAAAACAACCCTTTCCACAAATGTCAAAAAAAAAGTATCATTTTATCCAGAGTGGTGTGGAAATTAAATGAAAAGTGTCAGTTTCTCAAAGGTGATAGAAAAAGGAAAAAGAAGGGAAGAGGTTTTTTTTTTTTTTTCATCCTCAAAAGCTGGTACACATCTTAGCACTGCTGAGGAGGAAAGGGAAGCGGATATGGACTAAAATCAGAACATCGGACAACCTGAGTCTCTAATCAAAGCTGTGCTTCCATGAAAAATAATGGCCATCGCATCAACAAAAGGCCCTAATGCAGGCTGTGAAGAGGGAAATGGGTCCCTCATGTTTTGTGCAGCCCAATGTGAAATGTCAGTTTAGTGACTGTAAAGTGGCCACAGGAGGTCACAGAGCCTCCAACATTAATAGGCTACTAAGACCCAATTAAAAGAGAGGTGACCCAGAGGAGTGCAGCCGGCTCCCTCCATACGTCTTCCGTGGGGCTTCATTAAAGGGAAAGATGCAAGAGGCTGATCTCCAAGGACATCTCGGACACATACGCATCCCCAGCGTACACACACACACACGCATGCACACACACGGGAGGCGTACACATTGTCTACGTACTCACGAAAACACACATTTATCGCATCAACAACGCATACAACAAACATAGACCTAAGCTGAGAGAGACGCATGTGTGTCATTGAGCTGAAAACAACAACAAAAAACCCACAAACATTTGCAGTGATGCATACATCAAGGGCACAAGACATAACACAGGTCTAATTATTACATCAGTGTTATGAGAATAAGACCTACATTATCTCTAAGCTGTAACTGCCACCTATATCCACAATGAAAAATACTAATAATCTGTACTAAATGTGTAGCACATAACAAGCTCCTTTGAATGACCAAAGTTCCAAATTGTCCCCAAAAAGTCACAATATGTACATTTAACTAATCACAGCAAAGACATCAAATTTCGACAAGAGTCTCAAAATTGAGTGAAAATAAGTGTTGAGTCGAGACAGTTTCATTTGTGTTTGCCCACGCTGGGTGTCCATAATGCCCTCTGCAGATATCAGAGAGAGTTTGATGAAGAGCCACAAAGACATGCTTTGGTGTGTTCTGGAGATAGGGCTTTGTGATATTGTATGTGATCAAAGCTCTGGCACGTGCCTGCTGAAATCTATGTTGTTCTAATTGGGGTTCAGGCCTCACCGAAGAACCAGGTTTTCTAACACATGGGCTGATTATGTATGAGATACTCAGCGAGTCATAAATAGGATTTATGGTATCACACTTTGCAGAAATGCATCCCCCTGATAGTTAATATATGTAATATACAGTCACTGTGCAGATGTGGACCCCATCTCTTGATTCCTTTAGCCTTATTTACATGCCAGTGTTCACACTATGCGTAAGAGTTCTGGAGTTTTTTTTTTTTTACACCAGGGGAAAAACAGGCTGTTCTGGTCATGTGACTCTGTCTGTGCGGCACTGTGTGCTGATAGGTTTTCAGTGCTAACGGAGTTGCGTGTGCTTGCGTGTGTGAAGTCAGATTAACAGAGAGCCATCAGATCACACGTATATGTGTCATCATGTAGAGTTGTTGATGTTAGCCCCAAGAACCATAGGGAATGGGTTCTGGGCTACTATGCTGCCACAGTGGCCCAGTACAGCTATGTTTACACGAGTGTAGCAAGCCAAAAATAGAAAGGAAATCAACTGAATTTTGGCTTCTTTATATCTTCATTAACAATGGCAAGGGGAGAGAAAAAAATATTTTCAGATGGTATCAGATTGAACACATTGCTATGACCCCAAATATTTATTTTTCCTGTCATTTTCTTCTGTGTTCACAGGAGACAATCAGCAAGACCTAGCCCCATAAAAGAACCCTGTTAAGCAGTTGTCAGGTGCTCATAGGTACACTGTGATGATTGGCTGATGTGGGTTAGGATGGTGGTCAGGAGGTACCAATGGCCTCTTCTGAGAGAACACCTCCGGGGCAGTCTGCAGGCGAGCTTCAGGACAACACCAACATGCTATCACTGCCCTGTGGATAAACTGTCTGCCAAGGTCCCCCGCATCCACCACTAAGAGCCCAGCTAATTGTAAATTTATATTCCCATTAAAAGTTGACAACCATTTTTCTGACAACCTACATGAGTACCAGCCATTTCATTAATAGCCAATTCCACACAAAGAAGAGAAAAAAAAATCTGAAAGGAATGAGGAGCTGCGAGACAGAAACTGACAAAAACAAAAGGAGAGTTTGCTATCTCTAAGTGAAATGTCTGATATTCTGACTTTAAAAAAACATCATGTTGTTTCCGCCGAGACCTCGTATAACAGAAATGCACCAAGCCCACTGCCATCATTTTCACTGAGCCGCTGAATTCAAATAAACAGGGAGTGATTGGGGGGAGTGGGCAGGGCTGCGTGATTAGGCTGCCTTTTATCCTGGGTGGCAGGAACATTAAAAAATCAACCTCATTACAGTATTCACCATGCTGTTCCGTGGCCGTGGCCATGTCTCAGTGTCTCTAAAACGAGAAGACATATGAGTCACAAACTGTTACGTGCAAGCGTAATGGCTGACGAATTTATGAGTAAACTACAACCCTGTTCTCCTCAGAGAGAGAGAGAGACAGACAGAGAGCGAGAGACACACACACAGAGAGAGAGAGAGAGAGAGGAAGAGAGAGAGAGAGAGGAAGAGAGATGCTGATCTGAGGCCACATTTCCATCCGCAGAGGGCAGATACCACACGCATTTTACACCAGTGCACACACCCTCTACAGCTCAAGTACAAGTATCAGAGCAATTCAAATGCATATTGATTCTACTAATTAATTCCAAATATTCCATATTACCAAAAAAAAAATAAATAAATAAAAAAAATAAAAAAAAACAGAAAGAACAGGAAAACACACAGACTCTCACACACCCACTGTGTGTAATTAACTTTTCTCTCCTTCCACTCTCCCCAGGCTGGAGCCCCTCCTTTTGGCTCTGCCATTGGTCTGTGTGTGTGTGTGTGTGTGTGTGTGTGTGTGTGCGTGTGAGTGAGTGCCTCTGTCCTCTCTCCCTCAGGAAGATCCTACACTGGCTGCTTAATGAAGTCCCACAGAAGGGACTGAAACCTGTCTTGTTTTTTCATGGGTGCCTTTTGGGCCAAGAACTTAATTGGGGACTGAGTATCCAATTAATGCTGAACAATTGAGGGGACTCATGTGGAGAGCATAAGGTGGCTCAGCTAATATTGTTTGGAGGTGTCTTGTATGAGTAGGAGGGGAGGGCCAGTCCAGAAGGGGGGTGGGGGGGGGGGGGGGGGACTCTAAATGGGTCCATCGTTTAGCCGAGTGGCCGAGGGACGTTCAATATCGAGGGATCCTGATCATTTACCGAGAGTGCTCTCTGCTTCTCCTCCTTCAGTCCAGCTGCTCGTGTGAAAAACACATTAGTGCTTATGAATGCCGAGGACACTAGATGTTCCACACTCACACAAACAAAGCCCCATGTCCTTTCTTTTTTCTTTTTTTTTTTTTTCCTAGACCAGCAACTAGGTCACAAACATATGTGGCAAGGGCAGGCAGCAGCATCTATGGAGAGACAAAATCACATTAATGCCACAGGGACAGGGAGTCCCTCAGTCCCTTCTTCATTAAAACTAAATAAAAAAGCCAGGTCATTTATCTCTTTCCCTCTAAAGCCATAAACACAAATAGGTTCACTCGCCTATTTTTCTTTCACTCAGTGCCATGGCATAGATCATTGACAATAAAAGTCCACTGCTGATGATTTACTGTATTAAATTGGAATGTAAAGAAAAAGGACATTAGAAGTATAATTGGAGGGAATATGGCGTGGATAACGACAGCAGGGTTACTATTGACTTGTTCTCTTTGAAGAAAAGTGTGAGAGAGAGAGAGAGAGAGAGAGGCACCTGAGGACACAACTAAAAGCCCATTTGCACTTCATACAGCTTGTACATGACATTAAATAAAACCCAGGTCGGACAACTGAAACCTTTAATCCTGTGAAAATAATAGTTACCTGCGAATCTGATGCACGCAGACGATGAAGTGAACAATGAATTGGAGGGCAGGTTGCTTGGGGGAGGCAGTGGAGGGGAGACTTAAAAAAAAGAGCTTTTCAGCTGGGTCCTCAAATAAGCAGACAGTAGATCATTGTGTCTATTATTAATTGGATTACAATTAGCCAGATTTAACCCTTATTAATGAAGTCCCTGTTAAGATGACGTTGCACTGTGTGGTACCTTCCCCGCGGTGAGCTACAGTAAAGTCTCAGGCTAGGGGCAGGAGCACAGAAGACGACAGTGACAAATCATCTGTAAATTACAATAACTCCAGGCTAGGTGGGGCAGAGAGGGGGAGGAGAGGAGAGATGGAGGTAAAAAAAATCGTGGCACTGGACAGAAAAAAAGAGGGACTTTGTGTTACTTTGAGACGGGAACAGGTTCACGTCTATTTCACATTCTCAGAGAAGCAGACAAGGCAGCATTAACTTCAAAAAAAAAAAAAAAAAGAAAGAAAAAAGAAAAAAAAGAAACAAAAACTAAACTTTACTTTCTTTACACGGCTCATATCAAGAAAACAAATAAATAAAAAAAAAAAAAACCCACACATTTCATCTTATTCAATCAACTTAAATGATAGCACAATAGAATTGGAAACAGAGCACAAAGACAGATTCAGCTAGACAATAAAGAGTCTATCCATCTATTGTATATAGTATTGACAGTGAATTTTCTATTTACTTTTCAACCTTCTTTGACAGTATCTTAAGTGACAGTATTTGAAGCATTTATTTATTTTTTTCACTCTCTGATTTTCAGACATATGTTTATCATAATGAGTGTGGATTTACAGCACTCTGGATGTGAGCATGTTGCCAAGGGGACAGTAACCAGGGCAGGGTCACAGGGGCTGACGGAGGGAGGGAACACTATCGCCGTGGTTTCAACGCGGTGCATCAGCGGGAGGCCACCATACCACATGCAGACAGGCTATCATCATAAGTGCTCAAAATGTCTCATTCATTAAGGTCTGTGATTGGCTTAGTCGATCAAACACAGCAATCTCAAGCCTAACTCCAGTGTCAACATTTCTTTTTTCCCCTTCACTGTGTTCGCCGCCATTCACTCTGTAACGTCTTTGAGGAAGCTCAGAGGAGTTTCAGTGCAGTGTGTTTATGGGAAGTAAATAATACTTGAATAGCTCACTGTGTATATTTTCTTGTGCTCTTGACCTATGTTACCATGGACACTTATGATGTTGAAGTTATTTCCCAACACACCTCACGTTCCAACTGCCCACTCTGACCTCTCTCCTACCTCAACCCCCTACACATGCTGCTCCCTGTGTGTATAAATGGGTTACATCTTCAACCTCGCTACCATATTGTATGTATATCTGCTGGGTTTTTTTTTTTCCACCCTGTGAAGACCCCGTAATGTTAGGGATGTCCTATTTGAATGACACCCCTACAATTTCAGTGGGGCGGGATAGTGGTCCTTTGGACTTGAACTTCATTGTGACCCTTGATGCCTGGATCAGATATCAAAACACGGTGCCATCTGGCCTTGACTCTGCCCCAGTGTGGGCTCCAGAGCATAGGGTTAATATCATACGGTTAGAGAGCGGAATAGAGACTGCAATTATCTTCAATTCCAGGACAGAAAATCCTATTATTTGATCCTCAGTCTGACAGATGGAGAGGCAGCCACATCCTCTCCCATTCCTACGCAAGCCAATCTGGAAGCAGGAGACAGAGTTGCAGAGAAGGTACACAATAGTGAGAGAGGGCAGAGGGGGTGGCAAGGTTGGGTGCTTTTTTTTTTCCCCCCTTTTTTTTTTTTGTATTAGAGGAGCAGCCGCTTATGAAACCTGAGCCATGGCTAGGAGCTAATTCTCCTCCCTGCTGCCCTGTTACCACAATAGAATCTGTTTGAAGCTCTCAAACAGTAGCTGCTGTGAGGTGAAGTAACAGATGAGGACATACAACATATTCGCTTTCTAGGAGGGCAAAAAGACAGGATGTCAAAAACACATACTGGCTTGTACTATAATGGCTATAAAATAGCGGTTTTTGGATAGAGTTATGTGTGCTTGATATTACTTCAATTAAAAAAAAAAAAACAACAGCAACAACAACAAAAAAAAAAAACCATTATATTTATATTCAGCCATTATATTTTGTACCGAAGCCCTATTGGTAAAGCTTATCATATGAATTGCCAGAAATCACAGTTTTCTTGGGTCTCACAAGTGCATGTTTTCCAGTTAGTCAACAGAACTCACAAAACTGAATTTATATGTACTATCAGACCCAAGATAGTTGGTTACACAGCAAGAACTAGCAAAAAAAAAAAAATTATACTTAATTGCAGTCTATCAAACACATCAAATGAGTACTGCTACTTTAAGAAAATGGGACAAATCAAAAGATTGTACTAATGGCTACAACTGGACTTAAAACCAATGATGTCAGGGATAATGCTTTAAGGATGTATCATAATTACCATTTAGAAGAAAGTATTACCAAGGTTATAATCTGTGAGGCACTTGAACGAATATGAGATAAAATGAATCGCATTGAAGAAGTACTCCAAATTTAATGAAAATAGAAAGCTCTGCGAACCTAAAAGACTGTCTTAGCTTTGGAAACCAAGGCTTGAATAAATGAGAAATACACTGAGTATCCAAGTGCTGGTAATTATTGCGACACAAAGACAGAAACCACACGCTAACGCTTGCCAGCATGTAGTATCACAGGTACGCAAAAAGCCCTATGCTAGGTTTTTCATGGGAAATCATGAACCGTGTTTAAAACCACCCACAAACTGACCACAATGGTGGTGTTCCAGACCCCAAAAAGCATTCCACTGTAATGTTCTACGCTTCAAGAGTGGGACATTGCCCTGGGCATGCTATTGGCCCCTGTGTACAGTGACGAAGCACAACTCTCTGTTGGACTGCTGCCCCCAGCTAACATAGTCCCAGTCACTGGTCCAGGAGAGCATCGCTGCAGGGGTGTCTGCTGGCCGGAGACTGTATTTGCTTTCAGGGATGAAGGGTGATAAACAGTCTCACCCCTTACTGGCACGATCAGCTCACTCTGGTCTACGGTATCCATGACGGCGTTTACAAGCGAGGCTACCCGACGCTGTGCCTTCAGACGACTGTTAAAAGGTTTCTATCAAGAACATAATTGATTCACTGTTAATAAAATGGTATTCACTGCCCTGTAAATTAGTTAATAAATATGTCCACGTTTCTTTTCTTAATGGCGCACACAGCGTGAAGTCCATTAGACACTGTGACCTAATTTAAGGCCCATCGCTCACATGTGAGCATTCCGTGCTGATTTTTTCAGTGGTTTGATTTTGATATTGCGGGAAGACAATGATCAAGGGGTAACGGGGCGTAACGCAAGTTTGAACATCCTCTTTAGGACCCCTTCAGAGTTCATTAGAACATCCACAGACACTTCATTAGAAATCTCGCAGTGTAACTGTGATATGTGACCATGTCATATTAATTAAGACTGCTGGCTCCACTGTTGCCTCTGCTATGTCACTAGCAGTTATACTGGCCATGCTTGGCAGTCGTCACTTGTCCAAGACACGGCAAGCTTGTCAAGGGAGGGGAGGGAAAGGAGGGGGGGAGGGGGGGGGGTGGGGGGTGTCCCTCAAATGCAGCGAAGAGGATGAACGAGCTGGAATGTTAAGCACGGACAGTCGGGAGTGAGAGAGAGCTCGCCTCATGCTGATGAACATGTCTTTTTGATGGCCACTAAAACCTCCTCAATGCCGCTGCCAAGGGTAAATCAAATTAAAGCCTTTCAATTTGGCCTGCGGACTGAGTTTTGGCGCTTTTGTCGTGGAAAAAAAAAAATCTTATGTCTGGAGGATCAGAGGCATTAAGGAGGAGACAGTCCTTTGCTATTCCTCAAGTTATATATACACACGTACACACACACACACACTACACCATAAACTTGCAAGACACCTCAAGGGAAAGGCGGGGGTGGGGGGGTGGGGGGGGGGGTGGAGAAAAAGAGAAGAAAACCTGTTTATTTTTTGGAGCAGTTTCTCCACCGTTTCACCCAAAACAGAAATTAAACGTGTATCTACATTTTATCATGTCGGGTATCGCCTTTGAAAATTGCAGGTAGTGGAGTGTTTAACATTCACTTGTCAAGCATACCCCTGCTGAGACAATAAATGCCTGTCCAGTTTTGTTCACAGCGGCAGCGGCAGATTAGAAACAGCAGGAGGACGGTGTAGTGTGAATACAATACCGATAAGAACGCGTGTTTTAGCCCCACTGCTATTCCTTGCTTCTACGAATGTGAGAACCTGCTGTTTTCTAATATTTATACACAACTAGAATCACAAATGTACCATAACTGCATTGAAAGAGCCTTTTTCTCCCTGCCACCTCAAATCACTATATGTAGTTTTTTTTTTGGGGGGGGGGGGGGGGGGGTTGTTTGTTTTTTTCATATGATGTTGTTTTGGGATGTGGGCACAAGAGACAGAAATAAATAGGAAAACAATAACACTGAAATTTATTTAATCTAAAAGACAAAAGAAAAAAAGAAAACATGTTGTTTTGAAAAATGTAGGCAGTGAGGACATTTTTTTTAACAAGCCAAGCACATAAGGAATAAAAGTTATCCCTAAAAAGGTAAAAAGCCTCATTAAACTGATTCCTTTACTCAGTACACACCCTATTCACTAGTTTCATGTAGGTTTGTACTCGTATGAGATCCCAGTCATCTATGAAAAACTGTGATAAACAGAACAGTCTGAAAACAACAAGCACCAGGGATTATGTCCACTATGATATAATACACATTTTAATGGTATAATATGTCCATTATATCACAGATGATAAGGTATAAGACAATGAGTAAAGCGGTGTAGAGAGACTGAAAATGTCTCTGAACAATATTTGCTGTTTCTGTCAGTCTGAACTGAAAGTATTTTTTTTTTGTATCCCAAAACATTGCTGGCACAATTAATTTCATATGTTTTAGTAGTTACATTTCCTCTTCTGCATACAATTTAATACTCAATACACACACACACACACACGCACGCACACAAACTTGACAGCTATGCCTAACTGACGAATGAAGTCAATCATAACTTATAACACAAAAAACTGGGTTTTTTTTGTGCATCTTTTCATCAGCTGCCTGTCTTAAGACAATACCACCTAATTTCCACAGACTGTAGTTGCGTCTGTGTGTTTCAGCACAAACCTGAGGTCAACAACCACACCCCTCCTCCCCCACTCTGCACACAAACAAAACTCAGAGACAGCAATAAGCTGATGAAGAAAGCATTTTCTCTAATGAGACAACTCACCTTCATTGTTCTTTTGTCAGAACTTTTATGAAATATAAGAACACGTACACGTGAGGAACGTGTTAAATGGTGATATACTGACTGTACATCATGTACTGAGATTCTATCAGTTTCCAGATAACAGACACAGTCCTTTCAGACGATGCATTCAACGCAAAATCGCCGCATCTTCCCTGACACCGTCTGAAAGTTGAGCGGCAGAAACGGTTTTCACAAACATCCGACACGGGATAGAAAACAAGACACTTTTTAGATATTGGGTTTAATTTGAGTGAAGTTGACATCCATATTGCCAAAAAAGGTTCAGATAGGTGTGTGTGTTTGGGGGGGAGGGGGGATAGCAGTTCAAATGCTGCTGGGAGAAATTCAGGTTTCAGCAGGATGCTCTCTGCCAAAACCCCACAGTAAGAGTGAAACTTGGAGCAAGGGACTGGATATAAAGGCAGGTCAATCAATGGCCACAGCCAGGCACATCAAAATGGTGTGTCTCCTCCAGAGTGTAGACTGTGGGAAACAGGTGGTAATGTTGTGTTTAAGTGTTGTCCCCCTGCCCAACCCCCTCCCCCCAGTCTGTGCTATCATTATGTGCTACTGCCCCCTACTGCGGAGCAATGGCTGTGCGCCCCCAAGGTCAGTGGCAAGGAAGGGGGAAGAAAGCTCACAGGGGTGCACTTTACTCCACACTGCTGGAGCAATCGATGCCAGTCTGAGAGCTGGGCTCCTGCAGCTTTGCTCCAAAAACAAACATTAGGAGAAACATCTTCCCCTTTGCTGTTCTTACAGCGAGAACTCTCTGCCTAACAAGAGTTAACAAGGCAACCAGGACTGTGGTGTCCCTCTGCTAAAAAACCCAGAGCTGCTGTGGCAGAGAGTGAAGTGAGAGGTAAAAGTTTGACTGCACAGAGAATGCAAGGAAGAACATTTGCTTCTGGACTGTGCAGAAAGATGTACATAGCTCAGGCATTGAGGAAAAGCTACTTGTGACCACCGAGAGGAGTTGAAAAATGAGGCCATTCCTCCGATCATACCACATTTATGTAACGTGTGAGGTTGAAGTCTCACTTTACATGGAAATTTAGACAAATTGGTTTAATTTGAAACGGTTTCTTAATTTGTGTCAGTTAACCCACAGTCCAGCGCATCAGCTTTAATTACTCTTTCCTTTGGACAAAAGTCCAGGGAAGAACATGAAATTTGACACGATCTGTCAGTCCCAGTCCAAGACAGTGTCAAGCAAGGAGCCAAACCACAGACTGACAATTCCAGCTACCACTACCCACCCCCTGTTAAGCCTAGAGATAACCTCTTCATTACAGTAAACGGTAAAAGACATATTATTCTAAATGTAAATCTATACTTTGGCATGTGTATTCCTGATCTCGCCTAATTTACCTACATTTGAGGAGCAGATGCCAGAAAGTAAATCACCACTGCAAGTCTACTCATATAATTTGTCTGATATTGCATTGTCTGATAAGGCATTAGCGACAATAATAAAACATGCAGTATTTTGCATAATTGAACATATTATTGCTATTTCAGTCTTAACATGAAGCGATATTAAAATTTGCTAGAATACTGCAGTCTGCATCTCACGCAAATAAATAAATAAATAAATAAAAATTGAGGCTAAACATGTACGATACGGATACAGGCAAAACTAACTTTTAATGATAGCTTTGAGAAGGTATTTCCAGGTGGAAAATGGAGGGTGCAAGCTAAAAATACAAGTGACACCAAAAAGCGGGACCCAAGTGCTTCTTCTTTGTCTGGTTGTGATCAAATAGCAGAGGAGCTGTGAGCTAAGGCACACACACATATCTGCAGCCCTCGTTCCTGACGCGCGCTCTCTACGCTACGCCTGCCACGCGTTTCACCCGCCTCAGCGCAGGTATCAAAGACCAGCTCGCCTCTCTCGGAGACGAGGGAGCGCCAGCCTAGCAACGGCTTTCATTGCACAACAAGAGGGAGGATGTGGTGGGGGGAGGAGGGGGAGGGGGGGGGGGGGAGTCAGGTCTCTGTGTACTCCTTCAGGGATTTCCTTATCGAGGGCAAAGCAATCCCCTCTGGACCTCATCCTCATCCTCATTTGACTATTCAAGCCATTACAAAAGGGGATGAAAATAACTCACTATTAAAAGACACCGTTTTTTTTTTTTTTTTAGGTTATTTATTATGATACAAAGAAGAATGGGTCCAACGCCCCACTAAAAGGTAAGAAAATGTACAGCAGAGAACAAATATAAATCATACATTTTTTTAAAAGGAAAGAAACGGAAAGGAAGTTGAGAGAGAAGTCAGGAGTTTTTCTTAGGTCTGCCTCTGCCTCTCTTGGCAGGCGGAGGTTTCGACTCAGCCACGGGTTTATTTGGGCTGGGCGCCGTAGGAGCCGCTTTCTTAGCGCGAGGCATCTTGGGAGCAGCCTTCTTAGGACTGCCCATCTTCACACCGTTCACTCCTACAGGACAGAGAAATATTAACCTCAAAAAAAAAAAACCCAACGCTGTGGTTGTGTTAATGTTTTTACGTGCAAATGAAGCGTTTAGGACACACACACACACACAAAAAAAAAAAAATCCCTAAATTCTTTTTCTGCTAAAGAAACTGGCTTTGCAACACACATTTCAAACACTACCTGCTGTTGTATTTTTTTTTTTTAAGAATTGACAGAAACATAACCTCTTTGAGGAGCAGATTCTGAGTAAGTGCGTCTTACTGTTTCAACTGCTTTGAGCAGTCCCAAATACATGAACAAGTCAACACGCTGAATTATTCTGATTAATCTACTTGACAAATTAAGAGCGACAGAAGCTTACAGTAAATATTTTAAGTGTCCATAATGTTGACAGGCTGCGTTCACATGTCAATGAGAAACTGGACTCGACAGGCTCACAGATCTTACCCTTCTTCTGAGGAGCTTTTCTCTTCTTCGCGGGGGAGCCATCGGTTTCAACCGACTCCTCTTTCTCCACCTCTTTCTTTCGCTTCGGAGCCTTAAAGGGAAGGAATAAAAAATGGAAAGAGGAATAAAAAATGGAAAGAGGAATAAAAAAGAAAAGAGCGAAAGAGCAGTGGTCAAATCATTTGCCTACAGCAACCTTGGAGGGAGTTCAAATCAAATATTAAAAAGGGGCCTTTACTCGGCATACACAAGGAAACTATTAAGGATGCCTTAAGCCTTCTGAGTGCAAGCATCGCGTCTGAGCAAATGTAATTATGATTCTGCCGCCCAACAGGGATATAAACCCGGCGGAAGAAAATCATTGAAACTTCAAGTACAATGGTTCTATTTCTGACATTAACAACACAAGGTATAAATGTGATTTTTCATTTTTTTTTTTTTTTCCCCTCCCGTTATTCTCTGACGCGGGTCAAAGCCGCGATCGCGTCTTTCTCACAATTCCGTATTTTCCATTAGCCATTAATAATCGATACAAGCTGATCCGTTCAGCTATTTTTAACAGATTCACAAAGATCCCCCACCTTCTCTTTTTTTTTTGTCTGCTAAAATCAAGTCCAGAAATGGAGAAGTCGTCTGTCCAAGAAATCATACTGAGGCAGGGTTATGAAGAAGATGCACTTAAAGACAGCAATCAAATTCTCCCTCTCCCTCACTCAGCTTCCATAATGAATACTCGTCCCTCTCTTGGACTTGAACTATCATCTTTACTTTTTTTTTTTTTTTTTCCTTTACCCCCTCCTCACATTTCCCTTCCATTTTGCCAATTGCTGCCTCATGATTACCATCCAGACCCTGCTGAGCCGAACAGATTGGCTCGATAATTACATACAATAACTGCAGTGGGCAGGTAACCCTCAGCTGGCATGGGCCAGCTCCCTGGTGGCACCTTCCATATGCAAACTGCATTGTGGGAAGTGTGGAGAGTCTGTCCCCTCCCCTGTCGAAAGTGCGGCTTGCTGATTGCCGGCCCGCGCTGACTCCAAGGTTACTGTGTCAGCAAATTTGTGATACATTAGCAGAGAATAAACACAGGCACTCAGGACCTGTCGGCGGTAGACAGACGCGGGGGTGGCTTGGTTGGGAGGGTGTGGGGGGGTGGACTCGTGATAAACATACAGGCTTTGGACAATCCTGAGATACTGTCAGCTTTGTTGCAAAGGTTTAGTGCTGGGTGTTAGCGACAGTTGTGAAAATATGTGTAGTTTCGAGACATGAACTATAATCCCTGTGTTCTCTGTGTTTCTACCAGCATCTAGTCAAGGAAATTTTTCAACCCAAAACACTTACGAAATGTTGCAAAATAGCCTACTCCCTTCACTCTTGATCCTGTCCTACAGCAACTGAATCTTGCTTCTTTAGCGGATCTGACTCTGAAGCTTAAATCTTTGTTGTATTTGAACAGTCACTGTCACACATACATTCCAGTTATCAGTAATATGAGAACTATTTAGATAAACATCATGAGGCTGTCTTCAACAAAACAGGCAAAGGTCTGCTTGGTAAATCTAAAAGAAAGTCTGCCGTGAAAAATCTAATCTGACTTCAAGGCCTAATTCAGCAACACATATGAAAATGTACACTAATTTTAACATAAACACAAGAGAATCATTCCCATCACAATGGAAGTATCACATGTCAGCACTGCACACTGAAGGTGATTCAAGCTTTGGAGTGTTTGGTTGTTGATTGGGTGGAATGTAAATAAGCATTGGTCAAGAAACATCTGTTAAAAGCATCACGATTTAATCGTATTTGAAAATCAATGCACTTGGCAGCCACTCCCCACTCAACCTCACAATTAGTCTTGGATCGTGTGTGGGAATTTTTAAATCTGAAACCCCTTTCAACAGGTAAATAAATTATGTGAGGCTGACACGGGTTCATTTTGAAAAGTCAGGCTTCAAAAAGGGCATTCCTGGCCTTGTGTAGAATGCACTAGCTTTTAAACTTGAAGTTGCTATAGCGTGTGGTGTTCAGGCACGTCTCTGAACGCGTGTTGAGGATAACTCTAACCTTGACTGAGGACGGGCCTGCGCCGTTGACCGACACAGAGAAGTCCAGCTTGTCATCGTCTTTGGCACCGATTGCCTTCAATCCGTCCCGTAAAATGCTGCGCAGTTTCTGGTAGTCTGGCTTGTCGTTGTAACCCAGAGACTTGACTTCTTCAATAAACCTCACCATTTCATCTGATATTTGATGAAAAAGATGGAAAAATGAAAAAGATTTCTACAACACAGAATGATTCTGAAAAAGAATCCATTTGTTTACTCATTACTACACATTTACACCCATAAAGTAAAAAAAAAAAAAAAAAAAAAAAAAAAAAAACCAAGCCTATAAAGCAATTAAAGGCAAGCGCAACCTAACTCTCACAGAACATAAGATTAGCGAGTTCGGCACCTTCAGTGTGAATGACCATTTACATTTAACACATGTTCTGAACACGTTTAACTCGGTACTGGAGGCAGTCAAATTCCCGTGGGGCGAATCTCTTCACAGCAAACACTGACACTTTGACCTTGAGGCAAAGTTTAGTCGAAAAAGGGTGTCACTTCGTCGCACTTCATATTTTTCTTTTTTTTTTTTTTTTTAAAATCCTTCACTGTTCACAAACTGTTGTTTATCGTTTGGTGCTAAAATAAGTCACACCAAACAGAATTAGCCATGATGGCCGCACCAACAGTGCCTCCTCCCATCACCTCCTTGTTGTGATGTGGTATGAAGACACTAGACAACAGCCCGAGGACAGATCCCTCCTTCTGTCACGCTGCTGTCACACAACTTAAGAAATGCCATCGTATCAGCCGCAGAGCAAAGAACTTCTATGGCGTCTTTGATTTGAAAAGACTGAGAGATGAAGTCCTGAAGTTCTGTTTAAGTGGAGGACGAGTGCTGAGTGACAGTGACAGGAAAGCTTAGCAATTCAGCGACAGGCAGGAACAAAACGCCCGAATTTATTTTGTGATTTTTGTTTTTTGTTTTGTTTTTTTTTACATCACAAGAGGTCATTCAAACATCTCGGTCAGAGGACGTAATAAGAAAAATGTCACGGCGCGGTCTACGATCTATAAAGCCGGTTTAACGCAGTTAACTTCTCTGAGATTGCAATTCCCCCTTTGTGCTTTGCGACCTGAACATCGTACGCCGTCCTCCTGCGGAACCCGCGTGAAGTGGTCACGCACTCTCATCCACAGTTAGAATGAGAAGTTGGGGGGAAAATTAGCACAAGGCTGATGAATTAGCTTTCATTATGAGAGAATTAACGGGTCTGTGCTCATTATGGAGAGAACAGGCTCTCTTGCTCTTGTTTGTGCATCAGGATCCGACAGTGCGTCAGTTCAATTACTGGATGATTGGGCGGCTGGTACACAAAGGCCAGAGTAATGCTGACTTCAATCACAGGTGCTTTTAAAGGACTTTTGGAGTATCACCAAAGAATGGTTAGATACAGATGAGCTGCATAATAAAGTACAATATTCAGGTTTTGGCATGGTTTTAAAAAATTACACCGGGGAACGTGGCGTGGCTAAAACATTGTTACGGTGTCATGAAAAGTTGTCAGTAAAAATAAATAACTGCATTCATTTTTAAAAAAAATATATGACATAGTTTTAGGAGTGCACTGTGTCTCATAAAATTTCTGCATCTGAAAAAAGGTACCAATCATCTCTCTGACCATTTCTAAAATCCATCCAGTATAGACTTTGGCAATGAGCGTCCTGCCTGGTTTAAATGAACAATTCACAACTCACCTGGTTTGTTTTCAGTGGAGAAACATTTCTTCATGAATTCTTCAACATTCTCTCTACACCTGAGAACAATAACAGTATAAAGCCTATAAATAAACTAGTCATAAAGCTGAACGGCTTGTTATGCTGTAGATCTTAGTTCTGATATCAGTTAAGAGTAATTTTGTTCAACTCTGAAAATGGGAGGAGCAAGCCACGTTTAACTGGTAAGATGATACCAAATTCAACTGATAAAAAAAAAAATGTAAATGTATTTTTGTAACTCCATGTGGAACAACCTGTTTGGCAAAGAGTTAAACCTGTACTTAAAGGAAAAAAAAAAACGACGTCCAGAAACACACTTGATTTTGCAGTCTCTGACGTAGTTTGGGTCCATGAGATTGTCTTCCCAGGGTAATCTTCCACAGAGCCACTGGATCATGCAGTAACCCAGAATTTCCAGATCCCCTCTTCTCGCAGGAGCTGCACACAAAACATCCAAATATCTGGTTGGTTAACGCATATATTGAATCCATTCACTTAAACTGTTGTTGTCCTTCTCAAAGTATTTTTTTTAAGCACTACACAATGACACTGGCATTCGGGTAAAACAACAAAGGTGCAACGTTCATACTCTTATTTTCATTTTCCTGAAATCACATTTTAACCTCTGCGCAAAGTTCTTGGCTACTTACTTAATTATGACATTAATAAGGATGACAACATTTCTAGGTACAAATGTACTGACCTACTCCTTTGTGGGCGTCAATGCTGGTGAACTCAATAGTCCCATCATGACATCTCTTTGGGTCCTCCTTGTATTCTTTCAGTGTTCCCTCAGGTGAGTACCTATAGGCCAGTCCATAATCTACTAAGTAAACCTAAATTTGCAAACAAAACAAATAAATTCATGCATGCACACCAGGACAAAGACAGCAGAAGTACTGGAAGCTTTAAGGGGAAAACTAGAGAAAAAAAAAACCCAGTTATCTGATAATATAGCACTGATTACTCCATTATTCGCTTCCAAATCTTCTCTGTTATCAAAATGACAACCTACTAGACTGACAATACTAATCTGTGTGACTCTAGTGCAGACAATAATATGCCTATCTTTAGAAACTGCAGTGCAATCAATATATTTAGAAAATAAAAAAGAAATAAATTAAAAAAGAAACATGAGTGGATTCACAAATCTGTGCATGGTCATGGCATTCAGTCTTTCTCCTGCATAATAAAAGGGCACCGTTGACATTAAAATAGCTTGATTATTATAACGTATAAGCCTATCTAATATCATCATTAGAAAAACATCCACGGACACAGCCTCGGCAAGAGCGACAAGTTCAGGTTACACTGACCTGGTTTGGGTCCTTGTAAGAAAGGAGGAGGTTGGATGCTTTAATATCAGCATGCACATACTCGTGTTCATGAATGTACTCAAGAATATCAAGCTAGAAAAGAAAGCAAAAGGAGTATACACACTTATACAAACAGGAATGCACACTTTTCAAAAATACGTAACACAACAGATGACTGGCTTTCACTTTCTCGGCTCGGAGTTAATCTGGCAACACTCACGAGTCTAAGGCCTAACTGAAGGACCAGCTTGTGGGAGAACTTCTTGCCCGATTCTTCAAATTTCTTTTGCAGATCAGTTCCAAAGCGATCCATGACCATGAACCTGTATCTAAAAAGAAATGTACAGACAAGGGTTTCTACACACAACTGTCTTACTGGATGCTACTACAAGGAGGAAAATAGATTTCCTGCAAACGGCAGAGTGGTGACCTGCGTATACTAACCTACTCCCTCCTTTATCGTGAAGCCCGGAGCCGCAATATTTTGGAACTCCTAAGTACTTTAGCTTCCGAGATTTCCTCCAGGACTCAACTAAGAGACAAATAGTACATGTTAAAAACCATGTCACTGCACTGAACGCACAAAGATAAAAGGAAAACTTAGACTGAACACAGAGAAATATGGCAGTCTCATAAAGGGTTAAACTACGGTATAGGCGAAAAGGAAAATATTCACGCAGTAAATAAAGATAATAAATTATTCTAAACACAATTCTTTAAACTTGTTGGGACTCAATGTAATAAGAATATAATTCCATAGGGGGCAGGACAGTGGCGGCCGCAAGCTAATCTGCTGGTGGGACAAATATTTACCAACACCATGATATTCTGATGAATAAACCATGAGCATTGCTTGGTAATATAACAGTTAATTGTCAAGGGAGACTGACATTTGGATTGTTATTAAATAAAGCGCAAAGCTGCGGCCTTGGGGCAACCATAGAAGCCACAAAAGGCATAGTGTGAGAGCACGTCTCCCTGTATAAGGCACCAGAACTTTCTTTAATTAAGAGGCGTGTGCTTTCATAGCTGAAACACAGAATGCAATGCAGATGAGGGTGTGTTTGTCGGTACAGGGGGCATACTTAGATCCGGTTTGGCAGCTCGCATGTAGAACTTCAACTCAGTGAAGAGAGGGCCGTTGTCACTCGGTTCCTACACACAAAAACGCAAAGTTGATAGAAGAACCGTAAAGTAAAAGAAAAATCTCACTTTAATTATTTAACTTAGGGGCTAAACAAGTACACAAAAAAAATCACCATCTCAATCCTATTAGTTATTAAGACTGAAAGATGTTCTCTTTTACCACTTTGATGACGTAAGGTGCAGCAGCTCCAACAGCCTGTGTTGCATTCTCATTCGCTGTCAAACGGCATTGAAATTCCACATTTGAACACGCCATTTCTCTAACGCCATCGTGCCACAACATCAAATTGTGCGACTCGCCACAGATACTGAAAATTCACTTACCAAGATATAACAGCCCGAAACCTCCTTGTCCAACTGGTGTCCCCAATTTCCAGCATTTCTTTGCTGTATCTGTCAAAATCTCTCCGGGGGGGAACTCTTCCGCCAGTTTCCTCTTCGCTGGCCCTCTACCCTTTCCGGCTGCCTTAGGTTTGGCAGGCATCTGAACTGCTAGCCTAAAATGTCATCGAGTGTTAGAGCATCAGAAATGCATTTTTGTGGCGGCGAAAGCGAATTTATACATCAAGGCGATTCGTTAAATATTAGATAGACATGCCCGAAACCTGGCGAAGTTACTGTAATACTCCAGTTCAGGGAAGCCGCGCGATTCTTGTTTAAGCTCTATGAGGACATTTGGCTTTCATTTGGCGACGAAAGCGATAGCACGAGATGCTACAGATACTTAATCATCGACTACCATTCCGAGCTTAATAAAAATGTATCATGTGATTGCGAATGCTAAGCACAATTCATGGCATGTGATAACCCTGGCCAAAACACATTGTACTTCCTATGAAGTTAGTGCCTCACTGATTAACTTCCAAAGACATTTTTCAACTGTGTAACTGAAAATGAAACCGTGGTTTAAGCCCTGAATATTGCATCGAAGTCGAATATATTCGCATTATTAAAGGACTAACTTTGTCGTCTAGCAATGCAATTAGAGTCTAGGTGTTGTTAAAGTTTATGGCTGGCTAGCTAAAGAGTCTCAATATGCTTATTCTGAAGTAGCAATGAAATAAAGCTGGCCTTCCCGAAATATCTTTAGTCGGTGAGATTCTATGTTCATGTTTTCATCTCTAACTGTGACAATCTTATATCAACATAAGTCAATATCAATAATATTATGAGTAACTGCATATAAACTGGGAGGTTAGACCCTTTACCTTTCTGCTAAGATAAATACAAAACCGTCTGCAGTCTTCCCAAAGTTCCCGCACAACAGCTAAGACTGCGATTAAACCTATTGGCTAGGACGTGTAACGTCATTTCCGGGTTATGCAAAGCCACTTGGAACTAGTAGTTTCTTAGAAATGTCCTTTAGTCTGAGAATGATCGTTGTCTGGTGTTTTCCATCCAGCTGTATGTTCCCTACCCTACTTATAATATAACTGGAACTATAGTAATTAGATTCGAGCAGAAAAGAAGTAGGGAGAGCATGTAAATAGAATGCGCTTAAAAAAACTCGAAGGAACAGAAAGTAAACTTCATGTTCTGAGTGAGGCACAGTAAGTGGTGCTTGAATAAAGGGAAAGATGTGGATTCAGCATTTAAATGCAACTAGGTATTAATGGGAAGACGAGGAGAAAGTTAAGAAAATCGCCTGTATGCATTCGGTATATTGCACCACACCACATCTTTTGGTGAAAAACAGTAGTAAGCCTATAAGTTTTACATTCTCGTGCCATTTTGTATCTCCACAAGAAAATATATTTGTGAGGTATGTAAATCAAGACAACCAGTGTTTTGTCACATTCATGTGTATTTAGTAATGTTTATTCATATTAGTCTC